>NW_027505497.1:0-7500 GCF_021521415.1 Bidens hawaiensis | reverse complement strand
ACAAGGAACAAGCTAGGTTTCGGGGACGAAACCTCTATAAGGAGGGAAGACTTGTAACATCCCGAAATTTTGAAAATAATACTTAAAATATTAATTGCGTCGAGAGAATTAATGGAGTTAGTGGAGTAATAATAATAACGATAATAATATATAAAAGGATAAGTAGGCATTGTAGATGGGATTAATTATCGACTAGAATGGAAAGATGGGCCTTAGGTCCATGGGCTTAAGGGAGTATAAATACCCCCTTAAACCCTAATCCCTTCAATTTCCATCAATCTTATCCATCTTATTCTCTACACACCCAAAAACACACACATGCATAGACAACTCAAGGCCGCGAGCTAAAGGAGCATTCCAAGACCAAACCGAGCCTATAACTTGATAGATCTTGAACGTGCAAGCAAGATACAAGATTTGTAGTTCATCACCAAGCTAACCGTAACCTTAAAAATACGTAAAGGTATGTTCTTTAACTTTAAAGTTTACGTATTTATAAACGGTTAGTCTCGAAACTAACAAATCCATGGCTATGTACGGCTCGTTTAAAATAGCAAACCTGATGTTAAATGAACCTAACAAATCCATGGCTATGTACGGCTCGTTTAAAATAAACCTTAGATCTAGTATTGAACGTTTTAAGCCTAAAGGTCCAAACTTTATGCTTTTACGGGCTGAGTTTTACCCGAAAAAGATCATGGGAATGCTCATGGGTTTGGTTAATATCATATCCAAGGATTACACGTTGAAACGGAGATGATTATGGGGGGGGGGGGGTGTTAAGAACGAACCGTAGATGCTGCTGGGTAACTTTGCCCGAAGCTAAGTTCGCTGCAGCAAGTTGCTAAGTTCACAGCAGCTAAGTACGCGTGCAGCAAGTTCGCCAAGCTAAGTTAGTTGTAGCTAGGTTCGCCATATAAATTCGCTGATTGTTAAGTTCGCCTCATCCATGTTCGCATGCTACCAAGTTCTCTTATATATCTAAGTTCGCTTATATATCTAAGTTCGCTTACATTGTGAATCAGATTCATGGTGACCCGTATATATATGTATATAGTGTATACACTTGATGGTATGCATTGTAAGGACCTAAAGAGATAAAATACTAAAATGTTAAAATAAAGGAAAACCATAAAATTCTAAGTAAAAGTTAGCTAATACTAGGCCACTAGATTAGATCCGACGAGTATTGATACATGTAACTTATATACAGTTAGCAGAGCACAACTAAATAAAAGATTTAATTATTAACGGAGAAAGGAAACAGAGTTCAGGTGAGTTTCTATCCCCATTCCTTGTTATGTTTGCGGGGCTGTGTGCATACTCGATGTGATTTGTCAATACACTTACCTTAAGTGGTAAGTGTATGCTATATGATATATATGATGATTGCTTGACGATACGTGAACGATCTTCGGATATTGCATGTACCGCCAGGTGGCAGTTTAAAGATAAGATTGCTATATATATGATCTATGAATGATGTATGTATGTTATATGATATATAAATGATTGGTAGTACGTGAACGATCTTCGGATATTGCAAGTATTGCCAAGGATAGTGATTGTCTCCTTATATGGATATTAAATAATAAATTATGGAGTTCCCTTTACAGATTATATATGTTGTGTTCCTCTAATGGAAAGTATAACGTTCCTCTAATGGAACGCATAGTGTTCCTATAATGGAAATCATAGTGTTCCTCTAATGGGAAGCCTAGTGTTCCTCTAATGGAAAGTATAGTGTTCCTCTAATGGAAAGCATAATGTTCCTCTAATTGAAAACATAGTGTTACTTTAATGGATAGCAGAGTAATAGTAATAGTTCTTTTAATAGGTATTACGCGACGTCCTCTTATGGATATTTATATATGGTCAAGATATGTATGTATGCACGATATGTGTATGTATTGTATGTCACCTGATTAACTAGAACTCACTCAGCGTAGCTAACTTTTAGTATGCGCGCAGGTGATCAGATTTAAGAGCTAGCATGAGGATGGCACATGGCATGGATTGAATAACTGGCATCTGAAGATGGAATAATGATGTTTAAAATTTAATTTTTTGCGTTATGGTACCACATAAAATATTTAAAGTTTTGTAACGTATGATTTAAGTTAACGTTTCCGCGAAAGGTTTTAATGAACTCTGATTTGTAAGAACTGTGTTTATGATTAAATCCGACGTTAAAGTAGGGCTTCCGGGTACGGGGCCTTACATATGCGCATTGCACTTCCTAGGCTCGTAAGCGTTGGTGTCAAGGGTTCGGTAAACAAGTGTGTCCCACTTACAGCAACTACATATCCGTCCCACGAATCATCCTCAAGGAGAGGGGAGTAAAAAAGGTGGGATTTCATCAGGAATAAGTGGGTGATTTTGTGTACGATTGTATACGATAAACAATATAAATATGCTAATCTATATACAAAAGTTTAAATAAGTAGGGTGCATGTATAGGAACACGTATAGGGACCCTAAGAATGCTACTAGGCCGTTACGTCTAACCAACTATCTTATAGCCTTCAGCTCTGATACCAATCTGTCACACCCCAACCAACGACAGTACATGCCGGGAAGCGACAATATTGTATCATAGCTTAGAAGACATTAAGTAAAATACATGTGTCAATATCTAAATTATTCATTCATATATCAAAATTCTAAAGCACAAATATTGTCTAAAAAGAAATACCGTTACAAATAATTATCCAAGTCATAAATAACTTATAATAAACGGGCTCTTCATTCATCATAACAACCTAAGGTATCAACTAACTTCAATATTTGATTCATCCAATAAAGCTACATGCGTCATGTGTGAAAATATATACATACATACGTATATATATATATATATGTATATGTATATTTGTTAACATAAAGTTGAGCAAGTAAATCACAATTTTGTGTATATGTAATGTAACACCCCGCAACCGCAGCGGAAACGTAAACGGGATGCAACAGACACCTCTGATATCAACCACATTGTTTATAAAGAAAACTGAATACATTAATATACTTCAAATTGCATTATCTTGTATTTCATTACCGTCTAGGTGATACACGCATCATACAACACGATACACAATTCTATTTGTTATAATGTATCCTAACATCCTGCACGCAAATCTTACACACATCAAGCACTTAGCACGTAAGCAATCACTTCATCTTAATTGTACCTGAAAAGCACGTGAGAAAACGGGTCAACTACGAATAGTTGTTGAGTTTCACAATTTTAGTAAACCATGATAAATCCATATCATAATATAATATTATCTGGGGACACTGTTAACCCAGTACTGTACTCACTCTGGGGACAATGTTAACCTAGAAACACTTCTAGGAACCCCTGGGGACACTGTTAACCCAGTACTGTACTCACTCCGGGGGCAATGTTAACCCGGAAACACTTCTAAAGACATCTGGGGACACTGTTAACCAGTCCTGTACCCATTCCGTACGATTCCCGTACAATCAAATATTTATAAATACACGCAAATCCATGCGTTCAGTATGTATTTAAACATTTCAATAGTAACATGCTTTCCGCCCCGGGAAGATATTTGAAAACAATTCAGAAAAAGGGGCTCGTGAAACTCACCTTAGCACATGCAAGCAGGTAACAACAATCATTATCAGTTAATATGTCCAATCTGTAATATGATCTCTACGATCGTTATTATACAATTATTGTTTATATAATCTTTTAACCGTGTTATCCGGTACATCTGGGGGCACTGTTAACCCAGCACTGTACCCGTTCTGGGGGCAAGGTTAACCCAGAAACACTTCTCCGGACTCAGATTGTGATGTCGTTTAGAGTTCCAGGGTCACAACTACTATTAATCGTTTTTCTTGTTTTGCGTGCCTAGCACGGTTATCCGTTTTCATGTTTCAAAAATTATTTTGGTCACACACGACCCGAAAATAGTCGTTGACAGATAGTTTAAGTAAAGTTGTGAAATTTTAGCTCGGTTTAGACGCCTCGTTTGGCCGCGGGACCCGTTTCCGTCTTTAACGTACCGGAAACTGTTAAAATAGGTTAAAATTACTCAAATCATCCGAATGATTTTTGGATGATTTATTTTTACTTGTTTAACTCATTTATATGAAAATAGTTCATTTTTAGGGTTTTATACACCAGTCAGCTCGCTTAAGCAAACTTCACCGGTTTACGCGTTTTAACTTTAAAAGTTTGATAATTAGCACAAATAATTATCCGTTAACTCTCGGATCTTGAAATTTTGCACAAATCACTTTTTAACAGTGGGGAGTTTTATAAAAATATTTCCAGAATTAATTCTTATATTCAAAATTTATTTATCCATTTTTAAACACCATTTAAACACTAAATATGTCGTAAATACCAAACGATCTTAGAAAAATCCCAAATTTCTTTTGGATGTCCCCTGCCATCCACAAAGTCCCCTGTAATTTTTCCAGAACCAAAATCTTCCTTTACATGCCATTTTTAAATCAAACCGAGCTAGAAAACCCTAGAACTCGTTTAACCGAAAAACCAACTTAGACTTCTCCAACGGACCTCAAATTTTATGTGTGACTTGTACATGATATAAAAAGCTTATCTGCAATTTTTCAGAATTTTTCATGATATTTAACTATTTTTCACCATTTTTGGCCAAAACCGAGCATTAAATTCACCAAATATTCATCCTTTATCCAAAAATTACCAAAAATTCACAGAACTCATATTTTTTTGTGATTAACACCTCTGTAAAATTTCATGACCTAACTTTAAAGCATCAACAATCTGTCCAAATTTCCCAAAACCGAACATAACCGAATATACCTTTCGTTTTCCGCCACTACAAGCTACAAACTCGTCTTTCCGCCTTATCTACCACTAAATACAGAACCTACAACCAACATACCACAATACCAAGCAAGTTACACTCACGATCAGGCCATTTCTTTCATGGTTTCGGTTATGATTCCAAAAACAAAGATTTAACCGTAAAAATTCGTTTTTGATTCGTTTAACTCCTTTCTTGGACCAAGATCCTTTGTATAACCCGTATACATCACTTGATCATGCAAGAATCGGTTTTCATCATTGAAACATCATTTTCTTGCAAACCAATTCAAGAAACGAATATGAACACGTAAATAACACGATTTTACCTCGGTTTTTCTTGCTATAATCTCGGGTTTTAGTTCAAAGGTTGAGAGGAATTGAAGATTGTTGAGTTGTGTTGGATGAAAAAAAGAAAATAATAAAGGGAATGAGGACCTATGGTCCGATCGGTCCAAATGGGGAGGTGGGGTGGGACCCACTTCTTCATTTCTAGCCACTCATTCCGATTTCCGTAATCTGGATAATGTTTTGGATAATCTGGTCCAGTTTGTTTTTCGGTTAACGTTTAATTCGGCTTAAAACGAGGCTAAAACGGTCGTTTTTCGGCTTAAAAATGAAATATATATAAAACCGATTTAAAAACTTAAACCATGACATTTATTAACTTAAAACATCATAGTATTAATAATTGTGCATCTTTTTCGGCTTGATCGATCGTCTCTTGCTCGGTTTGGTAATAAAGGTTTCGTTTAACGTACCGACGTACCATTAAATCGAAATCCTTTTTCTGCGCTTTAATTCACTTATCCCGAAGCTTTAATACTTCGTAACATCACTAAATATCATATATCTCGTCTATAATTGAACCCTCGATTCATTTGGGTTTCAATAACTATTGATCGATTGATCGCATATTCAATACGGTGAATTATGTATTCACGTACAATCAATACAATGAACCATGTATTCTCGTATGATTACTATGGTAATTCATATACCCGACATTAAATATGACGTAACTACAGTCTACCGGTTAGGGTATACCTGGTTTCGTCGGAATCGTTACATTCTTTCCCCGTTAAGAAATTTCGTCCTCGAAATTTTACACGCCCACTATCCCCTTCCGAGAGAAAGGTGGGGGGTTTTTCCTTCAGAATTCACCCTCGCGTTACCAGGTATAATCTGGTCCTCGCTGTGAATTCCACTTAATCTCAATAAAGCTTGGTATGTCCAAACTGTTTAGTTTTCCCGTCTACTAACTCTACGGAATTATTTATGATATCAAGCATGTCTTCTATGAGTACCTCCGTTACTAGTACTTTCGTTGCCTCATCGCTTAGGCACTTTTCAATCCGTATACATGGCAAAACATCATGTATAGTACTTAGCCCCTGGAGTACTTTAATCGATAAACTAAATGACCAATCATGGAGATAGTCTCATGAGGTCCAATAAATTAAGGAGCTATTTTCGGTTTTGTCAAATCTCATATCACCTCTCTAAGGTGATGTCTTAAAAATGCCTTGTCACCTCTTTCCGGTGACAATGGTTTCCTTTGAATGTTGGCATAAATCCTTTGCCAATCTCGCGCTGCTTTCAACTTCTCTTAAACATTATAAATCCGATTGGTTGTTTCTCGAATCAATTCAAATCTTATGGCTTGATCGACGCCCATTTTCAATTTAACAAATTGGTGATAACTACTTCACCCATAGAAAGCTTCAAGCTCTCGATGCTTCCTTCCCCGCCTTCCAATAATGGAAGTAGGATGACTATTTCGATCTGAGATCATTGAAAATGGTACTCCACGACGAGATACCATTTCGCCATTAGGAATTTGGACGAGAATTCATTGTGGTAATCGTCATGGATTGGAATGAAATGCGCGGATTGGTTAATCGATCCGCGATTACCCAATTTACATCATGCCTTTGATATATCATGGGCATTTGCGTCCCGAAATCCATTGTAATTTATTCCCATTATCATTGGCGAATTTTCCTGTCGTTGTAGCGTTCCCTAGGGTTTTCGGCGTGCAGCCTTATCTCTTACATAACTTAAATATTCACCAACATACGTAACCTTATCTTTCTCCAAACTCGGCCATTAATACAATCCTTTCAGATATTCGTATCATCAATAGTCTATTCCGATCCCGGATGTATGGAATATTTCGATCTATGCGCTTTGTCCATGATTAATTCACGAAGGTCATGGAGGGTCGGGATCCAAACCCGATTTTTGAAGTAGAGAATTTAGTCCACGCGCTGTTCAAAATTCTTCTCATTGCCGTAAAGTTCCTCCTTTTCGTTGTTCCTCTTTCAACGCCTCACGTTGAGCGACTCGAATAAGGTCCGAAAAGTTCGACTGGACTATCATCCCTATTGCTCGCACTCGCAATGGCTTAACCCGATCCTTCCTACTCAAGGCATCGGCTTCGACGTTAGCCTTGCCGGGGTGATAACGGATGTCGCAGTCATAATCGCTTAACAACTCGACCCATCTTCGTTGAATATGAGACAGCGGTCTCTCATCATCTATAAAATTTGTACATTTGCGTAGTACAAAGGATTATGAATTGGGTAATGCTAAAAATTCTTCAGTCAACAACTGATAGTCTCCGGCTAGTCCTAAAAATTGGCGCATTCCCCTTTTGGTGCCTTGGGTGACTGCCAGTT
>NW_027505496.1:0-166542 GCF_021521415.1 Bidens hawaiensis | reverse complement strand
CAACATTACTTCTTTATAAACTCAACATAAAGTAATATATTTCAAGTATATAAATTTTTTTTTAATTTTATTTTTTTGGAACTGGGCTATAAAAATTTAGGAACCTAAAGCCCTAGCTTTAATTTGTTAAACACTAAATCCGGCCCTGACTAATAATATAATGGGACATTGTTAGCATATTTGTGCTCGTCTGTAATGCATTTTTCCTATATAAAGAAAAAGGATTGTGGAAGAACAAAAAGAAAGTTTTACTTCATAACCAGTTTCTACTTTATTTATGTCATAAATAAGCTTTAAAAAATACTTATGAAATGTTTATTCCATCAACGCCTATAATTTTTTTATAGAACATATATATATTTTCGTTTCTAGATGTTCTGCAAAGATGTTTTATTGTTTGCTAAAATTGATCATTGTCGGAACAACTTATAGACGCCATCCACTTAAAACAAGGTAACTATTTCCGGTCGTTAACAACATGTCCAGCCGTTCAAAAAGCTCGCAGCTTGGTTGACAAAAGCTCGAATAAAGCTAGCTAAAACACTTGATTTATAACAACATGAATTGAGTTGACTTATTTCAGTACTCGAGCCAAAATCGACGCAAGCTCGGCTCGGGTCATGGCTTGGCTCGTTGGTTCGATCTAAGGCTCGTATAATTTCGAGTTCGAAGCTCGAAACCACCCTTGCTGTTAATGTATATTTTTTTAAATAGTTAACCATCATGTTATAATTATAGCAAGACCATGTTATGTCGGATAAAAGTTATGTAATATGTAATGAGTTCAATTGAAAAAGAGAATGTGATGATGTGTTCAAGTTCCACCTGTTATCTAACTAATCTATTAAAGTAATACCATGTTGTCCACATAACCTTCTCCTAGTTTATCTATATAGGCATCCATGTCATCCACATTTCATACTTATTTCCACATATTCACAATCAATTTTAAATAATGTGAGATCATTAGATAACATTGTAACTTTTAGTTTTTATCTCTTCAATTTTGTTTTCCAACCATATGAAGCATGGTTAAATCAAAGTCAAATTAAAAGATATTAAATTAAAGTAAATTTTTTAAAAAAATAATACTCTTTAATTTTGTTTTCCAACCATATGAAGCATGGTTAAATCAAAGTCAAATTAAAAGATATTAAATTAAAGTAATTGTTTTTTAAAATAATAGTTATGAGGGTTGGGTTAACTGGGTAACAAGTCTCACCTTAAAAATGGTCACTTTACTTGGTTAACAAATTATTATTTTTTGTTTTAATTCCATACTATGTTTTTCTCAAGATAGGAGAAAAATAGGGGGTAATTTGATCAATACTGGAATTATAGATCGGGAAAAAGTTAGTGTAATTTTGATTTTTAGTTTGACTTTTTTTATGTCAAAGTTGACTTTTAACTGTCTAACTTTTTTTTTCAACATTTACACCTAAAAGACAACCTTGACGAATGATACCTAATGTGAAGACCAATTGTTGTTTAAAACCGTATCTCATGATCAGGTGAAAAGATGGAATTGGATTCAATGTATAGGAGCTCATTTGATAAGGAATGAATTATACAAGGGCCATTTTTGGAATATTACATATAACGTGGCTTGAGAAATTATGGCTGATTGTTGTTTCAAACACGTGATATATGAATTATACAAGGCCCAATTTTGGAATATTACATATAACGTGGTTTGTGTTATGAATCACCGACGATTTTTGTATGACACCCTTTTATTTTGTCAAACTAATTATATAACCTTGTTCCCCCAACAGTGTCTCTAAACAGTTGTTTTGGTATTATAAATACCATATATTGTAACAAGTAATGTGTATCCAAATTTTACATATCTACTATCTATCCTCTTTCTTTGTTAGTTCTTCAAAAGCTAAAGAATAAGATCATTAGTCTCGTTATAGTTAGAGGTAGAATTATAACATCTTATCAGCACGAGCCGCTTATATCTTAATCAAGAAAGGTAATAGGCCCAAAGGTATCCACATAAGCATCATAAACACTTCTTTAATTATGTACATTAGAAAAATATATATGCATATACATATACTAAGTAATAACAATAATGTGTATAAACATTGTTATTAAAATTTTGATAACTATTCCAACTTGTCATTATGCATCTAATTTTTACTTTCATTGCAACTAACTTTTATTTATATATGCACACTAATATTTTATTTAGAAGTTAGATTTATTTATACTAACAATTCTATTTTTATTATTGTGCATACTAATTATATATTTTATGAAATAAACTTTATTTAATATCTTATTTATTATCTTACTTTAAAATAATTAATATTATATATATGTACACACATACAAACGGTAATATTACCGTTATAAAACGGTAATATAGCCGTTGTATAACGGTTATAAATTTTCACTATAAATAACCAATTATTAACTCCATTTCATTTACAACAAACATTTTTCTTCTTAAGTTTATCCAAGATAAAGTTTTCAAAATGATTCACCTGGTTTTTGTGTTGGTCATTATAATGCTTATACTACTTCTAATTCTACTTTTTAATCTACCACCTGAAGATTTCGACATTTTCTTTTTCTTTTATATAGCTCTACCAATGTATTATATCTCATTGTTGATTGATATATATGGATTCTAATATTTATCTTATTATTTGCTCTATTATTTTAGCAACAAAATGTCAAATATAGCAAAACTCGAATTCCATGCACTCAACATTTCTGGAGAAAATTATATGTCTTGGACAGCAAATGTCAAAAGACATTTAAAATCTATGGATGTGTTAGAAACAATCCAAGAATACAATGATTGCTCTGACCAGGATAAAGCAAGAGCTGATGTTTTCATCCATTAACATATTGATGAATTACTACAGCACGAGTATTTTAATTGTGATAACCCATATATGATATGGGAAGGTTTGAAAAACAGATTTGGTCATCTAAGGGAAGTTTTACTTCCTACTTCTAGAGATGATTGGAATAGTCTTAGGTTCCAAGACTTTAAGAGGATAAATGATTACACCTCTGCTTTATACCGAATTTTCTCGAAGCTAGAATTTTGTGGGTATCCTATAACAGAGGAAGAAAAGTTAAGGAAAACTTACTCCACGTTTCATGCATCAAATATAAACTTGCAGATACATTATCGATTGCAGAATTTTAAAAGATACTCTGATCTAAATGCATACTCCTTGTAGCAGAAAAAACTAATGAATTATTGATGAAAAATCATCAATCTAGTCCTATAGATTCATTAGCAATACCAGAAGCAAATGTTGCTCACAAAAATTCTCATAAATATTCTGGTCATAAATGGGAACAAGGTCATGGACGAGGCCGTGAACGTGGCCGTGGTCATTTTGACAAAAAGCATTTTAATGGTCGTAACCATTCATTTAAATGGAATGCTAATTCTTACGGTCGTGGCCATGGCTGTAGTTGTAGCCAGAGAGCCAATAATTACCATGTTCCACAAAATAACAATTCCAGCCAACACAATAAATGGAATGAAGCTGGTATGTCCTAAACCAATGGCACTTCATGTTTTAGATGTGGAAGTAAAAACCATTGGTCAAAGGCTTGTCGAGCAGCTCCACATCTGTGTGAACTATACTAAGCCTTTCTCAAAGGAAAAGAGAAAGAAGTGAACCATGTTGATAACTTTGATAATCTCAATGCTGAGCTGAGCATTGCAGACTTTGATGTGGAACTCTGAAACAAATGTTGCTTGACGACAATAATTATATGTAATAATTAAGTGTGTTTCTCATTATCTTTAATTATGTGTTTTCCTTCATGTACTGTTTGTTTTTCATTTAAATAAAATTCTTATTAAGATATCATAATGTCTTCGTTATACACTTATTATTTTTCTTAATATTTTCAAGATTTAAAATGAAAATCACTAGAGCATAAGATCAAACAAATGAAGAAGATATATGTATAGCGCATGGTGGAGCCACGTATACTATACTTAGATCTAAAAAATATTTTATAAATTGAAACCAACAAAAAGAATCATCAATACAATATCAGGTCCTACAAACTTGATAGAAGGAGTGGGAAAAGCTAATTTAGCATTACCAAATGGTACAAAGCTCAAAATAGAGAATGCTTTATTTTCCCCATAATCAACAAGAAATTTGTTGAGTTTCAAAAACTTATATCGTAATGGATATGATATTCAGTCAAGGACTGTTAGTAATGAAAAATATTTGCATATCATAAGCAAAGATCAGATATTGAAAAAATTGTCAATACTCCATTCTGGTTTACATTATACATATATAAATGTGCCTCAAGCACATATGGCAGTCAAAGAAAATTGTTGTGATTCTGGTATCATAAACTTATGGCATTACAGATTAGGCTATCTAGGATCCACAATGATGAAAAGAATCATTGAAAATACACATGCGCATCCACTGAAAGATCAAAAGATCCACAAAGTATATAAAATGCCTCAATGTACATCTTGTTCACTTGGCAAATTAATTACAATGCCTACGCCTTTAAAAGTTGATAAAGAAACACCAATGTTTCTTGAAAGAATTCAAGGTGACATATGTGGACCAATTCATCCACCATGTGGACCATTTAGATACTTCATGGTCTTAATAGATGCACCCAGCAGATGGTCTAATGTCTCTTTATTATCGACTCGTAATGTCTCTTTTGCAAAATTTCTTGCTCAAATTATCAAATTACGTGCACATTTTCCCGATTATACCATTAAAAGAGTAAGGCTTGATAATGCAGGAGAACTTACATCGCATGCTTTTGATGATTATTGCATGTCTGTGAGGATTGTTGTTGAACACCATGTTACTCATGTACACACACAAAATGGTTTAGCCGAGTCGTTGATCAAACGCCTACAGCTAATAGCTAGACCATTAATAATGAGGACAAAACTCCCTGTTTCTATTTGGGGTCATGCAATTATGCATGCTGGATCATTAATTCGTGTGAGACCAAGTGCAAATCATAAATACTCTCCCACACAACTTGCTTTCGGAAATGAGCCAAACATCTCTCACCTTAGAATTTTTGGGTGTGCTGTGTATGTTCCTATTGCACCACCACAACTCACAAAATGGGTCCCCAAAGAAGGTTGGGAATATATGTTTGATGTGAAACGTCTTTCATCATAAGATACCTTGAACTTTTAACAGGTGATGTATTTACAGCACGTTTTGCTGATTGACATTTAACTAAACAATATTCCGGCATTATGGGGAGAAATAAAAAAAGCAAGAAAGAGATATATCATGGTGTGTACCATCATTATTACACCTAGACCCAAGATCAAAACAAAGTGAGAAAGAGGTTCAAAAAATAATACATCTACAAGAAATTGCCAATTAGTTACCTGATGCGTTTACATATATAAATAGGGTCACTAAATCTCATATACCAGCTGCTAATGCTCCAGCTCGAGTTGAGATTCCAAGCAAGCAAAACCATAATAATGCACCTCATGAATCCCAAAAACGTTTAAAACGTAGAAGGCCAATGATTCAAAGGATAAAAATCCTCGAAAAAGAAAGGGCTCTTATTACATCCTCATTTATTAAAGTCACTATATCGAGTTTCGAAGCGAAAAAAGGTCCCAAATTAATCCGCTTTGCTATATTATTATAAAGACTTCAACTTATACCTATACATGTTTACAAAACGTACTTAATAACTTATTACCCACACATATGGTTTAACACATATCCAGATGACATGTTATAAAACAATTTTGTTTAAACGGATCCGAGACCTTAACACGCGCCTTCTACCACGAAGCTTTACCACTGATAATTTCACTCGACAAGAACACTAATTACTTGATCTTGTACCGTCTCGATTAATTGTCCACCAGACATAACTGTATCTTCCACCCTTTCCTCTTGTTCGAGACATCAATCTTCATGCTCCAATTCAAAATCCGAGTTAGAATACAAGCTTTTACCTAAGGCAACACACATCACAATTATTATTTATGATACATAATATTTATATAAACCAACTTACTAAACCAAAACTTTCAAAATATGAAGAAACCAAGTTTGTCTCGTATCATATCCATTTTATGAACAATCTCCTTGCAAAATTTACAATCATACAGCTCACCAACGAATCATACAATTATAACCCTTTTAGTTGTATCACTTGTAAAAAATTACACGAGCTAAATATAATGGGCCCAAACCCATTTAACAATGCCATTATTCTCATGTTTTCATTAACATAAACTTGTAATTAACTAAATGGGATCATTGGTATTTCACCACTAATATACCAATTATAGTCATATAAGTGATAACAGTTATTACAAAAATATACTTAACTAATAGAAAAATGCATATTTAGGATTCCCTCCGTATAAAATACGCCAAGCGGTTTTTCGGTTGGTTTCTTATAATTTTACATAAACTACAAGGTTCAGTTTAAAAAGATATTTGCGCAGCTGTGGAAATCTCATGTTTACCCCCACTTACATTAGGCAATTCATTTCAATCTATAAAGCCCAGTAAAATAGACTCATAGACCTTTCTATTGTTGGTAATCAGCGAACAAATCACACAATTCACAATTAAATAATAACAAGATGGATGTTACACAAAAGCAAATCTTGAATTAAAACACTGAACATATGCGATTGAAAATACTGAATACGCTGATTAATTTGTCTGATATCATTTTCTATTCATAGACCAAATAATTACATATTAACCCTACTAAATATAATAATTACAATAAGACCCCTATACTTAATATAAATATTAATAAGTTTAGTTTATATACTAATACTCCCCCTTAAACTAAACTTAGTTTAAGTGAGATCTTCGTTTCTTCAAGATCCGGTTGCCATCACAGTAGCGTTGGTTCGTCATCTTCATCCCGGATCAAGTTTGCCTCCTCCCTTCTTTTCCAATTTGGAAATTCATGCCTGAAATGCCCATTTTCATTACACTTGAAACATTTTATGTGATCCTTGTCCTGTTGGGCTTGATTTCCTTTTTTACTCTTCCAAGTCTTCCCATACTTGCCTCGACCACGTTATTTGTTTCTTTGCTTTGAAGTTTTATGACCGCAATGTTCACACTTTTATTCCTTTACTTTCTCTTTTCCTTCTTCTTTAGTGAACAGAAGTCTGTCATGCATGTCTACCTCCTTGTTTTTCTTCTTGGTGCGTTCCTCGAAAGCCTTTAACCTTCCAACGGCTTCTTGGAATGGCATTGCACCAAGATCCACAAACTGCTCGTAGCAGCAACAATCTGTATGAATTTTTCTGGCACAGAACTGAGTAGCTTTAGGACCAGTTTCTTGTCATTCATAGTATGCCCAAGATTGCTCGCTTGTGATGCAAGCTCACTTATTTTCCCGGCATACACATCAAGCGACTCGTCAACACCCATTTTTAGAGACTCAAAATCTGACTCGAGTGTTTCTAAACGCGCTTCTTTAATTCTGCCAACTCCAACATGTCGAACCTTTAATGTGTCCCAAATTTCTTTGGCCGAAGTAAAATTAGCAATTTGCAATACCATGTTTTCCGGAATCGCTTGGAATAGTAAGGCAATTGCAGTATTATCTTTTTTCTCATCAACTTCGCTGCCCTCTTTTGGTTCGATGGCTTCCCAAATTCCATGGACGTTATAACGGTACTCGGGTTTTCCGATCACAATGTAAATCAAAACCAAACCGTTTTCTACCAAGAATAGTACACGGGTTTAACAAGGCAAGCCAAAACCAACTGTTTGTCTCAACCAACAATAGTACACGGGTTTATCCGTGGCCTAACCCGACTATTCAAAACACAAACGGTATACTGGTTTATCCAACCGCTTCGACCAAAATAGTATCCTGGTTTTCAGTTGCAAGGCAAATCAAAACGAATTGTTCGTCTCTACCGACAACAATACATGGGTTTTCCCGGTTGCCAAACAAATCAAACCAACTATTCTTTAACCTTTTTTACCAATGTTTTTCTAGAACAAATCCAGCCCCTTCTTGAAACAAAATTTTCCAGAACCTCTATTTCCTTTAAATACCAATTCGGATTTTTTCTGAACCCAGGGGCAATCAAACAAACCAGGGGCAATCACCCTTAGACCAATGCTATGAACCCAATCAAACAAACCAGGGGCAATCACCCTTAGACCAATGCTATGAACCCAGGGGCAATCAAACATATTCCGCTTTTGTTTAATCAATCAAGTAACCAATACTTGGATTCCAAATCAATAGTTCAACAACAATACACCCTTAGACCAATAAGAATCTCAATCGAACACTATCTGATTTGATTTTTCTAAATCAGTGTAAGACAAATTTTAATTTCTGATTCAATTAAAAGATGTCGATGGTCTTGATTGGAATTTCTTTTCTAACAATAATTGATTAATCACATCTATTGACTTTAACCAGCCCTTGATTGGAATATAATTGATCACAACCCCATTGATTATCACACAGATTCCCACAATGGATCGATTAAACCTAGGACGTTCACAATAGAATTCCAAAATCAATAAAAACCTTGGCTCTGATGCCACTGTTGGTAATCAGCGAACAAATCACACAATTCACAATTGATTAAGAACAAGATGGATGTTATACAAAAGCAAATCTTGAATTAGAACACTGAACATATGCGTTTGAAAATACTGAATACGCTGATTAATTTGTCTGGCATCATTCCCTATTTATAGACCAAATAATTACATATTAACCCTACTAAATATAATAATTACAATAAGACCCCTATACTTAATATAAATATTAATAAATTTAGTTTATATACTAATATCTATTGATATAAAATATGCCCAAATCGGACTTCTGGTTAATTTTCTATGAATTTTTACATAACGGTTAAAATCTGGAAGTAAGCTGAATTTTCAACGCTTTGGTATCTCGACCCATTATCAGTTCACACCACCCCCTTTTCATGTGTTTAAACCACCGGGTAATCGTCAAAACAATTTGAAATTGTTACGATAAACCACTCTTCATATTTTAATGTGAAAACACCAAAAATACTAGTTCTGGGCAAGAATGACTTACTTTAATTTCAATATTGAATAACCTTTCTCAAACTACTATCAAATTAACACTTTGGATAACCAAACAAGGAATCCTTGAATACCATATTTACCAACTCAAGTAGTCTTTATGAATATAACTAGATGTAAGATTCACTTACCTTAGCCCGTAGGATTTATTAGAACTCGGAATGATCCATCGATCCGTTAACCTCCAAGCTTTGACCTACTTAACATCCAATTCAACCATGACACGTTAGAGTGCATAGATTATTACCATTGAACATCATTTTCTCTAACGGGCAATAATGTAAACAACATGCCTTTTACAACTGAATTCCACTCGATTTAACAAGAATAATCTACATTCATGTTCCTATGAATATCTCATAAGAATCTATTATCGAATCTATCATTCTTCACAAGTTTCCCTCGCTAAGGCATTTCATCAAACACCTTGCGGGCTTCATATTATGAGTTTATTTAGATACAACAGAAACGTTACCAAAACGACCCATCTCACTAATTATGCACACAATTATCCAAGTAAT
This sequence comes from Bidens hawaiensis, assembly GCF_021521415.1. Classification (NCBI taxonomy): domain Eukaryota; kingdom Viridiplantae; phylum Streptophyta; class Magnoliopsida; order Asterales; family Asteraceae; genus Bidens; species Bidens hawaiensis. The sequence goes on along the minus strand of NW_027505496.1, from coordinate 156,944 downwards.
CAAAACGTGGTATAGTCATCAACATATCCGCTTTAATCATATGCATTCAAATTCCTATTTGTTTAAATATGATCATGATAAAACACACACACAAGGAAACCCACAAGTTTTACTTGTCACTAGAACTTGGATAAACCATCAAATCAACAACAAACTAACTCATGCAAGTATCATTTACATAATATCTAAGCTAATAAGCACCATAATTTGGTCAATTTCGACCTAAAACACCAAAACCCATCAAAGAGCTTCAAGTTCATTCATGGGGTTCAATACATGAAGAAGATGACACATACTTGGTGTAGGTAGTGTCTACAACGAATCTAGAAGATCAATTGCCATGCATTTTTACTTAGATTCCAGATATTAGATCAAGAAATTGGGTTCCCATTCTTCTTCCTTGTTCTAGTCGACACATACACATACCCACACATGGAATCTGCCATTTTTCATATTCATTTGACTATTTAGTCAAATTTTAGAAAAACATATTTCCCATTTCAACCCTTCATCTTATGGAAATTAGTAATACGGCCCATTGTCTTTAACATGAATGTCTTTTATCTTTATAAAAAATTTCCATCCATTAACTACATCTACCGCTTATAAAAGTTATAATATTATTGGTTATTATTATTACTAGTCACGAATCGGGATGTTACAAATCTACCTCCCTTAAATAGGTTTCGCCCTCGAAACCGTATCACTTATATATTATCGTAAACGAAAGTCCTACCATAAATTTCTTTTCTTCGACCACTATAACACGAGATCTATGAATCATAATATTCTTAAGTGCAAAGTGAGTTCATAATTACTCATAACTATTTCTAAGCTACTCAAAATTCGTTCTGTAAAGTTAAAGCAATAAATGACACTTTATATATATATATATATATATATTAAACCGACTCATAGTTACCCTTTTAGAGTTTAAGATGTCAAGCATTTATTAAACCGGTCCAAACGACCTACCACCATTTAACAATCCACTACTCAAAATGGACTTCAGATGGACCAATCACTCTCTTTAATACATAAGTATTATTCACCCATTTCTTTATATGTGTTCTTGATTAATTTTCCCAATGTATTTCAGTAATTGGGTAAACCCTACCCCTTTGAACCATCATCAAGCATCTGAGTTTATTCTTACATACGGATCACCTTTACCATTAATATATGCACTAATATGTTAATTCACTACTTATGGTGCATAATCGTAAGTCAACTTATACTATCTTACCTCTAATTGAATGAAACATAACTACAATACCTTACTCAGAAAATTTTATCAAAAGACACTTTTATTGTAGGGCTTTATTGAATTTGTTACTTTCACATTACCATCTTCGTATGGTGGCTCAAAACATTTTACTCGTATGCTCTCATAATTCTTTCAAACGAATCTCTCTCTTTGTAGTTTGCCTTTGAAAGTCAACATTCACATGTTAAATTCAGGCAAACAACATTGCAAATATCATCAATCAACAAGAATAATCCCTTCAAACGTTATCGACTATTTGGAAATTACAACTGATCTAGTTATTTTACTAGCTTGTTAAATATACTTTTTTTTTAATTATTCCCATTCGATCTTAGGGCACGTTATATTTTATCATTAGTAGTATATTGCATAATGTTCCCTTAACATTATGTCTACTTAACCACAACTATCATTTACCTTCATGGTTTGTATATATGATCATTTATATTATAGATCATAACCAACTACCATGTCACATTGACTTTCATAGATCAATTTCTAACATGCATCAGATCATGATCCACACCTCTATTGTTTATAATTTAAGCAATCTAACTTACCATGATATATGTCCCACACAGACAACCTACGTGTATCACATGTCTCTTTATTAATTTATTTATTTATTTTTCACAGTTTTATTAGGAATCAAACCATGTTAACCTCACATTCATTGACTTTCCCACAAGTCAAACGGCTAAGCAAAAAATTCTTCCTATTTAGAAACATATGTCCGTATTGGCATACTAGAACACATCAATTACACTATTTTGATTACTCACATATATTGTAAGACACATAAGATCACATGATCACTTAGGCACATACATATACACCAATGTTTGATTGCACCCATATTCAAACTTTTATGATTCTACAATTGGACAACAAAATACAAAATTTAGCCAATATAACAAAATTTTCACATTCTTGCTTAGTAGTAAGCTCATATGCTTTTAATAACACAAATCCCCTTACCAATCTTATTTATCAGGATTACTTTCAATTTCATCACATAGAATCAATCAACTAACTTCATACTCAGGATGACTTATCATTTTTAATTAAAAAGACCCAAGGTTTCAATTCAAATAGATTCCTTTCGAACTATAGTCTCACATAATTATCAAAACTCACAATTGAGTTTATCATAAGGTCTAACAATTTCTAATAGTCTAGACATCAAAAATGAAGTATAATTAACTCAAGTATGTCATAATTACCCCCAATAAGTTTCATTTATGGTCCAAAACCCATTTTATTATCTTTTAAAATCTCACCTTGACCCGAAACATTTGGATATTCACGCATTCGAGCACCTGGATCAAAAACTTATTTTTATGTAACAACTTTTGAAAAGTCGTAAAATTACGAACCATGTATCAAATTATCCTTAGAAGACTAGCAAAACATTGATATCTACCACCTACCTCGGTCTTATATAATAGGTTACTTTCAAACTAATATTACTTCAAAGTTATCAGTAGTGGTTAAGATCAATGGTCTTCCGCTGGTTAAAAAAACCCATAAAACTCTTTTTACTTCAATCAAAAAACCTTTAACACATTCTACAGGAAATCAAATAAGTCAAGGTATATGAACTCTTTAGGCCTTTACATTGACTCTAGTCACTTAACTACTTGTGACTAGATGTTTGTTCATCCCATATTCAATATAATTTATTTGTTTCACTTACTTGGGGGGTCTCCGTTCATTTTCTCGTAGTCAACGGTTACATAGAAACTCTTTCTCTTAGCATCCACCACAACCGCTTCGTCAGCAAAGCCTATTGTGTTATTTGTATACACGTCATTTGGTGAACGTGCAAATTTAATAACAACATCAAATCTTCAATCTGAAAATACTCATCTCATAGTTAAAACTTCATATACAGCTTTTCGAGTTTGGCAATAATAATATCAAAACTACTTTTTCCATTTGTAACAAAAAAAATATCATGTGTCAACTTCATGCTAAATTTACATATTAATTCAACGCACGCCACGAATGCATTTCGGTCTCCCTCTTTTACTCATTGCACATAAAGTACAAATGTCCTCTTAGTCGTTTTCAAAACTCTAGCACATTGATCAATTATATCATCTAACACTTTATTTCTATTCACATAGATGTAGCTACCTCAAAGCCAAATTAGTACCATGTGTTGTATCATTTCACTCGCAAGGTGAAACGTTTAACATATAATCCTAATTTGTTCTTGTTACTACATCATGTTTCAAATCATAAAGTTCCAAATTGTTTCACAATCATGTAATAAATCCCAGTCAATTCGTTCTTCTTGATCATTTCTGTAACTCATCTCAGTCACGTATTTTATGACTCATTTATCAATCTGGAACCAACTCAATGGTATGAAGGTCAAACGACCCCACATAACTCCCTGTGAAGGTCAAACGACCCCACATAACTCCCTGTGAAAGTCAAACGACTTCACATAGCTCCTTGTGAAAGTCAACTAACTTCACATAACTCTTTGTGAAGGTCAAACGACCCCACATAACTCCTTGTGAAGGTCAAACGACCCCATACAACTCCTTGTGAAGGTCAAACGAACCCACATAACTCCTTGTGAAAGTCAAAAGACTTCGCACAACTCTTTGTGAAAGTCAACCGAATTCACATAACTCTTTGTGAAATCCGAAGATTATCACAACTCCTTGCATGAAATCCATAGACTTCATACACACCGTTGAAGTCACATGACTTCATATTCACCTTTGTGAGATCCTAAGATTATCACAACACCTTGCATGAAATCCGTAGACTTCATACACATCGTTGAAGTCACATGACTTCATATTCACCTTTGTGAAATCCGAAGAATATCACATCACCTTGCAAGAAATTCCTAGATTTCATGCCCTCCCTTAAAGTCATACAACTTCATATTCAATTATTACCCTCTAATAATTACCATTTGTAATATGATATAGTTAATTATAAAAATACATACGTGTATTACATTGATTACTAAACGGGCCAAGTCTAGTAACCAATAATATAATTATGTATTCTTATGCTAACTATATAATACCACACATAGTCAAGTTGTAGAACTTTTTAATCTCATTACCGTATTGCTCCCTTCAAGCTTGAGGAGTTCTCGTTGTGTGAGTCTCGGATCCAAAACTCCTTTTAAAATTAAGAGCACACAAGGTTCGAGTTTAAGTACAAAAGCATAAACTTAAATCCCTTGAACCGGTGCTCTGATACCAACTTATTACATCCTCATTTATTAGAGTCACTATCTCGAGTTACGAAGCGGAAAAAGATCCCTATTTAATCCGTTTTGCTATATTATTATAAAGACTTCAACTTATATCTATACATGTTTACAAAACGTACTTAATAACCTATTACCCACACATGTGGTTTTACACATATCCAGATGACATTTTATAAAACAATTTTGTTTAAACGGATTTGAGACCTTAACACGAGCCTTCTACCACGAAGCTTTACCTCTGATAATTTCACTCGACAAGAACACTAATTACTTGGTTCTTGTACCGTCTCGATTAATTGTCCATCAGACATAACTGTATCTTCCACCCTTTCCTCTTGTTCGAGACATCAATCTTCATGCTCCCATTTAAAATCCGAGTTAGAATACAAGCTTTTACCTAAGGAAACACACATCACAAGTAGTATTTATGATACATAATATGTATATAAACCAACTTACTAAACCAAAACTTTCAAATTATGAAGAATCCAAGTTTGTCTCGTATCATATCCACTCTATGAACAATCTCCTTGCAAAATCTACAATCATACATCTCACCAACGAATCATACAATTATAACCATTTTAGTTGTATCACTTGTAACAAATTATACGAGCTAAATATAATGGGTCCAAACCCATTTAACAATGCCATTATTCTCATGTTTTTATTAACATAAACTTGTAATTAACTAAATGGGGTCATTGGTATTTCACCACTAATATACCAATTATAGTCATAAAAGTGATAACAATTATTACAAAAATATACTTAACTAACAGAAAAATGCATATTTAGGATTCCCTCCATATAAAATACGCAAACGGGTTTTTCAGTTGGTTTCTTATAATTTTACATAAACTACAAGGTTCAATTTAAAAACATGTTTGCGCAGCTGTGGAAATCTCATGTTTACCCCCACTTACATTAGGTAATTCATTTCAATCTATACAGCCCAGTAAAATAGACTCATAGACCTTTCTGTTGATATAAAATACGCCCTAATCGGACTTCTGGTTAATTTTCTATGAATTTTTACATTACGGTTAAAATTTGGAAGTTAGCTGAATTTTCAACGCTTTGGTATCTCGGCCCATTATCAGTTCACACCCCCTGTTCATGTGTTTAAACCGTCGGGTTATCGTCAAAACAATGTGAAATTGTTATGATAAACCACTCTTCATATTTTAATGTGAAAACACCAAAGATACTAGTTCTGGGCAAGAATGACTTACTTTAATTTCAATATTGAATAACCTTTCTCAAACTACTATCAAATCAACACTTTGGATAACCAAACAGGAATCCTTGAATACCATGCTTACCAACTCAAGTAGCCTTTATGAATATAATTAGATGTAAGATTCACTTACCTTAGCCCGTAGGATTTATAAGAACTCGGAATGATCCATCGATCCGTTAACCTCCAAGCTTTGACCTACTTAACATCCAATTCAACCATGACACGTTAGAGTGCATAGATTATTACCATTGAACATCATTTTCTCTAACGGGCCATAATGTAGACAACATGTCTTTTACAACTGAATTCCACTCGATTTAACAAGAAATAATCTACATTCATGTTCCTATGAATATCTCATAAGAATCTATTATCGAATCTATCATTCTTCACAAGTTTCCCTCGCTTTGCAGGCTTCATATTATGAGTTTATTTAGAAACAACAGAAACGCTACCAAACCTACTCATCTCACTAATTATGCAGACAATTATCCAAGTAATCATAACGTGGTATAGTCATCAACATAAACGCTTTAATCATATGCATTCAAATTCCTATTTGTTTAAATATGATCATGATAAAACACATACACAAGGAAACCCCTAAGTTTTACTTGTCACTAGAACTTGGATAAACCATCAAATCAACAACAAACTAACTCTTGCAAGTATCATTTACATGGTATCAAAGCTAACAAGCACCATAATTTGGTCAATTTCGACCTAAAACACCAAAACCCATCAAAGAGCTTCAAGTTCATTCATGGGATTCATTACATGAAGAATATGACACTTACTTGGTATAGGTAGTGTCTACAACGAATCTAGAAGATCAACTGACATGCATTTTTACTTAAATTCCAGATATTAGATCAAGAAATTGGGTTCCCATTCTTCTTCCTTGTTCTTGTCGACACATAGACATACCCACCCATGGAATCTGCCATTTTTCATAATCATTTGACTATTTAGTCAAATTTAAAAAAAACATATTTCCCATTTCAACCCTTTATCTTATGGAAATTAGTAATATGACCCATTGTCTTTAACATGAATGCCTTTTATCTTTATAAGAAATTTCCATCCATTAACTACATCTACCGCTTATAAAAGTTATACTATTATGGGTTATTATTATAACTAGTCACGAATCGGGATGTTACAGCTCTGAAAAGGATACTGACCCTAAGGAATGAATGATTGACAAAACCTTCCCTCGGGAAAGAATAAATGATATAACATTCCCTCAGGAAGAAATAAATGATTCCAATAAAGAATTGTCAATCAACTATGGTCAATCACATATAATGTGGGATCGAGATAAAATGGAATATATTGATGATATATTTTCTTATTCTGTGGCAAGTGATATCATGAAAGAAAATGATGATTCTTAACCAAAATCTGTAGATGATTGTAAAAATCGACAAGATTGGAACAAATGGAAAGATGCCATGCAAGCTGAATTAAATTGTAACATCCTAAAATTTTTGGAATAACATTTAATGTATTATTTACGTTGGGGTAATTAATTGAGTTAGTGAGATAATAGTAATATAATAATAAAAGTGGGTTGTGGACTTGGATTAGTAAGAAAGACTATGGGCTTAGACCATGACCCATGATCCATAGTATATAAACCATAATTACCATTTAATCCCTCATTCTCATCCATTCCTTACACCACCCAAAACACACACTTAAGCTCTATCTCATATTTCTCTCTTTCTCTAGCCGAAACCAAGAAGAAGAATCGATTCCGACCCAAGGTAATGATAGTATGATATTGTATGAACCCAAACCCGCTAGATTTAGTCACGAAATGACGAGTCGACACCCTTAAACCGATAAAGTCACCAGATCCAGGTGGAATCAGGTGTAAACTGATAAAAATATGAGCTTAGGGGTCACCCTAGCTCAGATCTGGATTGAACGGGACTAAAAACGGTGAAAACGGTGCAAAAATACGCTTTTCCGGCCACTGCCCGGTTTTCTGGCGGTGACGGCGTCGGAAAGGCGGCGGATACGAGGATGTCATGTCAGAGAATGTTTCTGACATTCTCTGACCTAACCCTAATTCATTAGCGGGGGACTAACGAATGAGCCTTAGTTCGTTAGCGGGGAATTGACGAATTTACCCCAATTCGTTATGTTAACTCGTTAAGCAAAGAATGACGACCTTCCCAATTCGTTAAGGCCATTCGTTAAGTAAGGGACGAATGAACCTGATTCATTATAGAGTTCATTCGTCAACAAGACCAAACGAATAAGTCTAAATTCGTTATGAAGATCAGTTCGTTATAAGGTCCAATTTGTTACAGTAGCCAATTCGTCATGAAGGCAGATTCGTTAGTCAGTTCGTTATTAAGTAATGAATGGCTTCATTCGTTATGAGCCCTCATTCGTTAAAGAACTGAATAACGAATTAGAAAAGCCGGATAACGAATTAGACTTTGAAAGAATAACAGAAAGGTCCCTAGACTTAGAAAAGAATGATATAATTACAAAGAAGCCCTCGAACTTTATGAGTTAGCAAATAAAATAATAATTAAGAATTCTAATGAAAAATGTGTTAAGACGGTTAATGGAAATAAAAATTTTCAAGTTTTTTATTTGAACCCCTGCTAGGGGCTGCTAGGCTTTGCTCCTTGGACCCTGCTAGGGGTTGCCGCCCCTAGAACCCCGCTTCGAGGGGCGCTGCCCCCGGACCCCCATTCATTGAGGGTTATAATTAAACTAGAAATACGATATGGGTAGTGATAGTTAATTGATACGTGTAATCGTTATACAGTTAGTCGAGCACAACTAAAGAAAGGAATAACCATTAACGGTGAACATAACCGTGTTCGAGTGAGTTTCTAGCCCCATTCCTTGTTATGTTTTCGGGGCTATGTGCATACTCGATGTGGTTAGTTAATACACTTACCATAAGTGGCAAGTGTATGCCTCGTATGATTATTGTATGAGTGAATGCTTGACAGTGCGTGAACAATCTTCGAATATTGCATGTACCGGCAGGTGATAGTTTGAAGATACGATTTTTATGCCATATATGATTATTGTATTAGTGAATGCTTGACGGTGCGCGAACGATCTTCGGATATTGCATGTAGCGTCAGGTAATAGTTTGAAGATACGATGGCTATGCCATATATGATTATTGTATGAGTGAATGCTTGACGGTGCGTGAATGATCTTCGTATATTTCATGTACCGTCAGGTGATAGTTTGAAGATACGATTGTTATACCATATATGATTTATGTATGAATGAATGCTTAATGGTGCGTGAACGATCTTTGGATATTTCATGTGCCGTCAGGTGATAGTTTGAAGATACGATTGTTATATATGATGTATAAATAATGTATGTATGTATGTATGTATGAAAGTTATAATTATGAATATATAGGAAAGTATGGTACAGTTATATAGAAGAAAGGGAGACCGGACCCTAATAATATCCGAGGATGGAGGGTGACCGGACCCTAATAATATCTGAGGATGGAGGGTGACCGGACCCTAATAATATCCGAGTATGGAGGGTGACCAGACCATAATAATATACGAGGTATGTAGGGCGAAATGCTCTTTATAATATAAGGTTATTTATGAATTTAAAATAAATAGATTAGGATTTATTTAGTAGATTTTGTCTCACGTATATACCTTTCAAATGAATATTCATAATTCCTAAAAAATACATAAAAAAGCATGTTGAAAATACCATTTTTTGACAAAAAGTATTGCGGAGACAGGATTTGAACCCGTGACCTCAAGGTTATGAGCCTTGCAAGCTACCAATCTGCTCTACCCCGCGCCGAAGAGAAGAACTGAAAACAAATATACAAGCAAGGATTGAATGTGCCCCTCTACCATATCTGTACTATGAAAGAATAATGAACAGGTTAAGTAGGTAATGCGTAACTTCAGGCACGTATTTGTGTATGTATTGTAAGTTACCTGATTAACTAGAACTCACTCAGCGTAGCTGACTTTTAGTATGCACGCAGGTGATCAGACTAAAAAGCTAGCATGAGGATGGCACGCGACATAGATTGAACGCCTGGCATCTGAAGATGGAAGAAATGATGTTTTCACACTTATTCCTTAAATTTTGTATTTTTATTATTTAGATATGCTCGTGTATTATCCGGGTTCTAAAACTCAATGTTTTAAAAACCGGTATTTTACTTGTACCGGATTAGGCTAAAAAATGGTACAACCGGTTGAACCGGGTTATACGGGAAGTTCAACCGGTTGAATAGTTTACCTTATAATTTCCTATAACTGTAACTTCAATTCAAAAATAACCCAAAACTAAATGATTCTTATAACAAAAAATAATCCAAAAGTTAATCCATATTAAAAAAACAATGCAAAAGCAATCAATTTTAAAAAAAATAGTCCTAAAGTTTACACGTCTGTATGTTAATTATTGGGTTAAAAGTATTTTTGAAAAATATGAGCCGCAAATATCAAAAATTTCTCGGGCTTAAAACCGGTATTTTAGATAAAAACCGCCGGTACGATGTTCTAGCAAACCGGTCATAAATACCGGACTCAAAATACCGGCTTGTGTGCGAAATCCGGTTTAACCGGTTCAACCGGCCGGTTTGAACCGGTTTTTAAAACACTGCTAAAACTAGTATATTTATATTTTAAATAAAGAAAGTCAAAACAATTAATGATTTGAATATTTATATTTCAAATTTCAAATGAAGATACTTTAATATTCATACCATATTTAGATATGGAATTTGACTAATTAATGATTTCAAACATCTATTTGAAATTCAAATACGATTAACATATTTAATTGACTTTAAAGATGTTATGTTATGAATATTAAGCATGACTATGATATGTAATCGAATTTAACTATGATATTCTAATATGTAGACGATATAAATGTTTAACCTTTTGTTAAAAAACTTAATTCAAATAATTGTGTTGGTTGAATATGTTATTTATAGTGAGGCATTTTGTTTATTTATTTTTCACCCATGTATAACGGCTAACCTAGTATTAAAATATAAAAAGTTTCAGATTAAATCATAAGGTTTTCTTATTTACAGTATCCTCCCGAGGTAGTCTCCACTCTCCTGCACTCGGAGAATTAAATCCATCAATGATTCAAATTAACAGTTAAAAAAAAGTAATGTGTAATAGTGAGTGAAAACATATTCTGAATTTTGGAAATAATAATGGTATTCACTAACTATCATTCATTTCACACCATATCTTTAAAGATTAAATAATATCATCATTCCAACAACATCCAAGATATTTTCCATTTAGGGGCATTCTAGTCACTCACCACCATCCTCCAATCCACACACGCCACATCACCATCCCCAACACCATTCAAAACCAGATAAACCTTAACCATTCCCGTCCCATGTTCATGTCTTCCATTCCAACCAAACCAAACCAAACATGAACCTAAACCACCACTTCCCTCACCGCAAACTCTCCCTCGTATTCTCCCTCCTAGCCCTCATCGCATGTGGCCTCCTCATCTTCTCCTTCCTCGACAACAACATTAACAACAACCTCGTATGCACCGGCACTAATTCCTTAAACAACTTCCAAACCAAAACCGTCAATATTCCAATCCAACTCCAAGCAATCCTCCACTACGCCACCTCAAAAACCGTCCCACAACAATCTTTATCCGAGATTAACATCTCCTTCAATGTCTTAAAAACAATCTCCCCTTACAACTTCCTCGTGTTCGGTCTCGGCCACGACTCCTTAATGTGGGCCACCTTTAACCCCAACGGCTTAACCCTATTCCTCGAAGAAGACCCCAAATGGATCCAAACGGTTTTAAACACCGCACTGGGTTTAAAAGCGGTTCATGTAAAGTACCGGACGCAGCTTCAACAAGCCAACGAGTTGATGACCACGTACCGTGCTGAGCCGGCATGTGGGGCGAGTAAGGCGTATGTTAGAGGGAACACGCGGTGTAGGTTAGCGTTTACAGGGTTGCCGGGTGTGGTGTATGATAAGGAGTGGGATATGATAATGATTGATGCGCCTAAAGGTTATTATGCGGAGGTGCCAGGTAGGATGGGTGCGATATATTCGGCTGCGGTCATGGCGAGAAAGAGGAAAAGATCCGGTGTGACGCATGTATTCTTGCACGATGTTGATCGGAGGGTGGAGAAGATGTATGCGGAGGAGTTTTTGTGTCGAAAGTATTTGAAGGACGGGACGAGAAGGTTGTGGCATTTTGAGATACCGCCTGCCGGGAATGGTACGACTACGGATAGGTTTTGTTAGATGAGGAACGGGTGTTGTGGTTTTTTTGGCTATATTATTTAGCTAGAGTTTGTTTCTTATATATGATAATCAGGAGTTATAGATTCGGATTATTTTCAATTTTGTTCTATAGTTATTGGCTTCGCCATTCAGTTTCATTGGGTTGGTTGGGTATACCGACAACACAAATGCTTCAGTCTGGAGCTTCGGGTAGGAGATTTGGTTTGATAAAATTAAATACAACTTTACCAAATGATTGTGTGTTTGATGGAGTCATGGAATCAATAATTGTTTTAAGGTGATTTGAGTGTGGAGATTACACTACCGCCAACAAATTGGAGTCATGGCTTCTTTTTGTTGGTTGTGCACTTTGAGTTGAACGGGTTAATCATCAATTCACCATACATTGGCTTGTAAACGAATCGAACGTTTGGTAAACTGTTCGTGAACCGTTCGGCAGGAAATTCGTTTATATTCGTTTATTTATTAAAGGAACGAACACGAACACGAACAAAAAATTTGTGTTCGTTTAATTAAACGAATGAACATGAATACATGTTATGTTAGTTCATTTATGTTCATGAACGTTCGTTTATGCTTGTTTACTTATGTTTGTTTATTTATGTTCGCATATGTATTAATATAAAATAATTAATTTTTATCTGGATGAGTCATCTAATTAAAGGTTTTATATTTAAACGAAAAGGAACATAAAAATTTGTTTGATTAAGTGTTCGTATTCGTTTAAAGTTAAATGAACGAACATGAATATGCCATTGTTTGTGTTTGTCTAATTCATTTATAGGCTTTCATTATTCACATTGATGAATATGTCGGTCTCAATCTCTAGGCTCTGTTGATTTTGTTTGTGTTTACTTGTGTTTGTGAACCATTCGTGAACTGTAACATCCCATTTTCTAGTTTCAGTTATTAAAAATGAAAATATGAGTTATTAAGAGTCGGGCTAGTGTTGGGTTCAATGGACTTGGGTTATGAAGGAAAGAGGGAAAGACCATGGCCTTAAGCCCATGATCCATAATTATATAAGTCATAATTACCCATTTAATCATTCATTTCACACATATTCCATACACCACCAAAACACACACTTACACTCTCTCTCTAATTTCTCTCTTTTCTCTAGCCGAACAAAGATAGAAAACCGATCCTGATTCAAGGTAATGATAGTATGATGTTGTATGAACTCAAACCCGTTAGATTTAGTCACGAAACAACGAGTCGACATCGTTAAACCGTTGAAGTCACGAGATCCGGGTAGAATCGGGTATAAACCGAACCTAAAATGAGCTTAGGGGTCACCCTAGCTCAGATCTGGATCAAACGGGACGAAAAACAGTGAAGAACGGTGGAAAACGAGTCAGATCTCGTTTTTCCGGTGAACCGCGGTCTTCCGGCGACGGCGCCAGAAAGGCGGCGGGTACGAGGTAGGTTACGTCAGAGAATATTTCTGACATTCTCTGACCTAACCTTAATTCGTTAGCGGAGGTCTAACGAACTAGCTTTGATTTGTGAAATGATTCGTTAAGGAAAAACTGACGAACTGGCCCCAGTTCGTTAAGTCCAATTCGTGATGACCAGTTCGTTATAATGTCTAATTCGTTATGAGGACTGGTTCGCTATAAGGGTTCAATTCGCTAAGAAGTTCAATTCGTTAACCAGACCAAACGAATAAGGTCCAATTCGTTAAAAGTCCAATTTGTTATAAGGACCAATTCGCTATAAAGGCCAATTCGTTATGAAGTAACGAATTAGCCAATTCGTTACGGAAGACAGAAGTAACGAATGAACCCCAATTCGTTAAAGAGCATAATAACGAACTAGACTTTGAAAGAATTACAGAATGGTCCTTGGACTTAGAAAAGAATGAGTTAATTACAAAGAAGCCCTCGAACTTTTGAGTTAGCAAATTAAATAATAACTTAAAATCCTAATGGAAAATGTGTTACGACAGTTAATGAAAATAAAATTTTTCCAAACTGACCTGGCAGCTTAACCCCAACCAGGGGGTCTGCCCCTTGGACCCCGCTAGGGGCTGCCGGCCCTAGAACTCCGCTGCCAGGGGCGCTGCCCCCGGACCCCGTTCGTTGAGGGTAATAATTAAACTAAAAATACGATATGGGTAGCGATAGATAATTGATACGTGAAATTGTTATACAGTTAGTTGCGCACAGCTAAAGGAATAACTATTAACGGAGAACGTAACCGCGTTCAGGTGAGATCCTAGCCCCACTTCCTTGTTATGTGTTCGGGGCTGTGTGCATACTCGATGTGATAGTTAATACACTTACCTTAAGTGGTAAGTGTATGCCTTGTATGATTTATGTATGATTATTTTTTGACTATGCATGAACGATCTTCGGATATTGCATGTACCGTCAAGTGAAGTTAAAGGCATGATTGATGTGTATATACGATAAGTGAAAGATGTATGTATGTTATGATGATAGTACATGAACGATCTTCGGATATTGCATGTGCTGCCAGGTGATAGTCAAAAGATATGACTTTATATATATATATATATGGGAGGGATATTTTGAGAACCATGTTGAGTTTTAAGAACTTAAGAACTCAATTCTAGGCCACACATTTAATTAAATGGATTGAAATATGTGGTTGAGATTAAATCTGGCAAAAAAGTCAAAATATGAGAGAGAATAAATATGTAAGTGGTTACACTAACTTTTACATCCGTTACACATGTGTAAAAAGTAGACTCGGTGCGTAAAAAATTCTGTAATTTTTTTACGTGTATGTAACTTACATATATTACGCATGTGTAAAAAAAATTCGAAAAAAAATCGTTACACTGAGTTCTTTCGAGTTCTTAAAACTCAAAGGGGTTCTTAATTGAAATCTCCCCTATATATATAAATATACATATATATATATGATATACAATGATGTATGTATGTTATGATGATGGTACGTGAACGATCTTCGGATATTGCACGTGATGTGTTGTAATTGCTTATTAGTTTAATTATTAAGAGTTATAGCTTGTTTTTGCTTGATTTTACAAAGTTGGATTGATTACTTGTAGGTTTTGTGTTTTAAGAAAAAAAAGAGTAAAGTTTGGAGACTCCAGGGGCTTATTTGATAAAGTTTTAATATTACAAGTCAAGGCCCGAACCAAGCCCACAAGTTAGAAGCCTTACATGCATATTATATTAAGTAAAATAAAAAAAAAGAGAAAACCCTAACACCTAAGCTGGTCCGATCGGAACTCAGCAGCAGCCAAGGGAGGAGAAAAAGATTTGTGGCGGCTAGAGGGACGGCTAGGAGGGGAAGAAGGAGGCTAAAGGAGGTCGGTACAGTAGCTAGGAATCATCCCTCATCTTTTGTTTCAGCTCTAATCTTAAGTAATCACTCATAAACTTTGTGTTTTTATTCAAGATACTTAACTAGTTGATTTTGATCTTTAACTTGGATTGTTTTGCAAGTAACATGAAGATTAAATTGTGTTTGATTGTTATTGAATCTGAATGAGTTTAATCATGTTTATGTTGATGTTTATGATATTTAACTTAAGTATTATCTGATGTCTAAAACTAATGTTAGGCTAAAGTAGTTAGTTCTACCTAGGTTAGATGAATATTGTTAGGTTTTAGTAAGTAATATGGATTGTTGATCATCATGACTTGAATTGTTAATGAAAAGTTTGGTTTAATATTGAATTAGGTTGTGTTTAGTGGCTGTGTTTTGATTAATTATACTCAATTACCTCTTGCTTTGATTGATTGAATCGGTTTTGGTTAATTTTAGCTTGTTTGAACTCTTTACTTTGTGTTTAGAGATTGTTTGCTGGGTGATCAACCGTAGGGTTTAAGTGGGTATATTAATTAGTTAAAATCAGCGGGTAGGCACCTTCTTAGAGACCGAGAGGTGATAGTAAGTAGTGTCGTCTCATAGCTTTTACTTGTTAGGATTAGGATCGCGCGAGAGCTGGTTCGGTTCTTGTCGGGTTTGGGCTTGTGAGCGATTAGTTGACCTAGTTTAAGTTAAACTAAATTGTTCCTCTATCCTTGGTTGCGTAGTATTCATCTCCATTAGGGTAGTGTGTCGGTGAGACCGAGAGGAGAGTCAGCATTAGAACACTTTAACAATTCATTTCTCGGTTAGTTCTTAAAATCAACTAAGTGTAAGTTAGGGTTTGTTAGCGAGACCGAGAGGTAATCTAGCTTTCTTGAGTGAACCTTAGTTATGTCATCCTTAGATACCGGTGTCGTGAGATTCTTCAATCCATTAGCTTATTATACCTTCAATAGGATTCTTACCTAGGTTGACATTTTATCCATTGATAAGTCTTATTCTCAAAGTTTCGTCTAGTTTTCTTAAGTTAAGTCTTTAAGTTAATTAAAGTAAGTTAGGTCAAGTAGTTAATAATTAAAAATCAATTAAAATATATTTTTCTTAGGTGAGTCTTGGTTAGGGTTAAGTACTAAATACGTTTTCACGTGTCCTTGTGTTCGACACTCTGACTTCCTTAGGTCTATACTATTAGTGATCGGTACACTTGCCGGTTGTGTGTGGATTTGTTAGGATTTTCGTTTATAAATTAAAAGCTTAGTTGTGAGTTATTTAAAAAGGGAATTCATTAAACACATATCAAGTTTTTGGCGCCGTTGCCGGGGACACGGTTAGAGGCATATTGAGAACGACTCGAGTTAGGACTTACCTTGTTTGCTACTTGTTTTTTCTTATTTGTTTCGTTTGTTAGTTTAAAATAGTTTAGCTAATTTTAGTTTACTTTGTTTATTTTAATAGTTGTATGCGACGTACTCGATCTCTAGGACCACCAGAAACCGAAGGATTTTTCGAACATGAGAGAGAGCTTTGTGAGAGACGTCGTACCAGACCGTCTTCTAGTTCTTCTATGTTCGTCGGTAATACATCAAATTCTCCTACTTTTTCTGAACTCGTCATTAGGGATAGGATCATGGGCAACGCAGCACCACAAAGGAGGACAGTTGCAGACCGGGCCCGTCCGGTTGACGCTGGCGCGAGATCCAGCATTGCTCCACCAGCCATCAGAGTTCTCACGACTTGGCAGATTCAATCTAATATTCTGAACACGATTTCTCATTCTGCTCAATTTCACGGGTTGCTCCACGAGAACCCACATTCTCATATCACTCGAATTACATGTATTTGCGACACGTTTCATCTTGCCGGCGTATCCAAAGACGCCATCAAACTCCGTATTTTTCTGTTCTCACTCGTTGATCATGCGAGTCTGTGGCTTGAGTCCCTCCCACGGGGATCCATTGCTACTTGGGCTGCCATGCAGACCCAATTTCTTGAGAAATACGATCCTCCGGCAAAGGCCGCTCGATTGCGTAACCAAATTCATTCTTTTCAGATGGTGGACACCGAGAGCTTCTAAAAGGCGTGGGAGAGATTCAAAAATCTACTTTCTTTATTGGGCTGCCATGCAGTTATTGAGAAGTTCTATAACGGAGTGACGTACGCGACTTAGAGCATGCTCGACACGGCTGCGGGAGGTAACTTATTGAAAACGAAGGATACGGATGAGTGCATTGATTTATTTAACGGGTTAGCCATGAGTGGATACCAGTGACCACCAGCTAAGAGTACCAAGACCGTCGATTCCCTATCACGCGACATGCATCCGTTTGACACGATCACCGCACTTGTAGCACAGGTTGAGGCATTGGCAAAGATCGTGAAGGACCTGCAGGTGAAAAGTAAGTTATGCGAGATCTGTAGAGGGGGGCATGATACCGTTCAGTTCCCAGTAGGTTCCAGGAGGAGGCAGTAGACTTTGTTAGTAATCCAAACCAAAATCAAAACTCATTCAATTCTTATAATTCGGGGTGGAGAGGTAACCAAAATTCCAACTGGAGGAATGGAAATCAGTCCGGCTTCTAGCAGTGTCAGAGCCTATTCCAGGATTCCGGTGAGGGAACGAGTAGTGGGGAGAAGAAGCCCACGTTAGAGGAGATTATAGCACAGCAGACACAGATGCTGTCGCAGCTTATGACTCGGGAGGACTCCCGTCACAAAGAGACTCAAGAGAAATTTCGGGAGCACGAGTCATTCATGAGAAATCAGGGAGCATCAGTTCAAAATCTTGAGCGGCAGATGGGAGAGATAGCAAGTCGTCTAAATGAGAGGTCGCCAGGAACACTTCCAAGTAATACTGACCAAAATCCGAAGGCGTTCGCGAAGGCTGTGACGACGAGGAGCGGTGCAGGGGCACGTAGTGAGCCCTTGAATCAGCGGCCTGCGGTAGATGTTGAGGAGCAGGTAGACGAGGAGATTCAGTTGGAGTCTCCACCGGCCAAGGTGCATCAGAGGCGCAGCCCAGGAAGTACAGCACAGGCCGAGAACCAGCCATTCCCAGCACACCAGCGAGAGTCTACAAACCTAGACTTCCATATCCCGGGAGAGTCCACAGGGATAGAGACGAGGAGCATAACTCCAAATTTCTTGATCTATTAAAGCAGTTTCATCTTAACATTCCATTCCTTGAGGCACTCACGCAAATGCCCAAATATGCAAAGTTCCTTAAGGATATTCTTTCGAATAAAGAGAAGTTAGCTGAGGTCTCTTCCATTCCTCTGAGTGATGGTTGCTCTGCATTCTTGCAGAGAAAGTTACCAGAAAATATGTCTGATCCTGGGAGTTTCACAATTCTCTGCATCTTGAGTGATAATACGGTTGTTCATGCGCTGGAGGATCTTGGTGCCAGTATTAATCTCATGCCGTATTCCGTGTATCGCAAGTTGGGTCTAGGCGAACCACGTTCTACACGGATGAGTATCCAGCTTGCTGATCGTTATGTGAAATACCCCCGAGGGGTGGTCGAGAACATGCTTGTTCGTGTCGACAAGTTCATCTTCCTGGTGGATTTTGTCATCTTGGACATGAACGATGACGATAGTGTCCCACTTATATTGGGACGACCATTCCTTGCTACTGCATTGGCATTGATCGACGTCTGCGAGGGTAAGTTGATCTTAAGAGTTGGGGATGAGAACGTCACCTTTGATGTTCGACAGTCACTGAAACACCCCAAGTCTGCTGATGACTCCTTATACTTCATTGATACCATCATGGAACATGTTGGGGAGTTCTTCAGCGAAATTTGTGGAGGATCTGCCTCCGACACCCAGATTCTCGATAGGGAGATTCCAGAGATTGAGATGGTTGTAATGTCTAATCAATCCTTAGATGACGACACCGAGTCGTATATCCCTGAATCTGGCGTGTCTGCTGAGATCGTACGAGACGATCCTATGGACCGACCTTCTGTCGAGAGTCCTCCTTCTTCCTTAGAGCTTAAGGATTTTCCTGCCCACCTTGAGTATGCGTTTTTAGATGAAGAGAGGAAGCTGCCGGTTGTCATTGCATCTGCTTTGACGGAGTCGAGAAGGAGAAGTTGTTGAGGGTGCTACGAGAGCAGAAATAGGCTATTTCATGGAAGATTATCGACGTTAAAGGTATCAACCCTTCGTTTTGCACTCATAAAATACTCATGGAGGAAAATTTCAAAACTGTCGTTCAACCGCAACAACGGCTTAATCTGAAAATGCAAGAGGTCGTGAAGAAGGAGATCATTAAACTCCTTGATGCGGGGATCATTTTCCCCATTTCTAATAGTGCTTGGGTGAGTCCAGTCCAAGTGGTTCCTAAAAAGGGTGGCATGATTGTTGTCACCAATGAGAGGAACGAGCTT
Organism: Bidens hawaiensis; assembly: GCF_021521415.1. Lineage (NCBI taxonomy): Eukaryota > Viridiplantae > Streptophyta > Magnoliopsida > Asterales > Asteraceae > Bidens > Bidens hawaiensis. The sequence goes on along the minus strand of NW_027505496.1, from coordinate 137,198 downwards.
ATCCCCACTAGGACTGTGACTGGATGGCGAGTCTGCGTCGACTATCGCAGACTGAATGATGCCACAAGGAAAGACCACTTTCCTTTACCCTTCATTGATCAGATGTTAGAGCGTTTAGCAGGTCAACAGTATTACTGCTTCCTAGATGGTTTCTCCAGGTATTTCCAAGTTCCTATAGCTCTTGACGACCAGGAGAACACCACTTTTACCTGCCCTTACGGAACGTTTGCCTATAAACGTATGCCGTTCGGACTTTGTAACGCTCTGGCCACATTCCAGAGGTGTATGGTGGCCATTTTCCATGATATGATCAAGGACTCCATGGAGGTGTTCATGGACGATTTTTCCGTATTTGGGAGTTCCTTCGATCATTGTTTGTCTAATCTTGAGAGGACGATGTCCCGCTGTGTCTACACCAACCTAGTCCTTAACTGGGAGAAGTGTCATTTCATGGTTCGCGAGGGCATTGTTCTGGGGCATCGGATTTCGAGTGCGAGGATAGAGGTTGACCGAACGAAGGTCTAGACAATTTCTAATCTTCCCCCGCCCACTTCTGTGAGATCCATTCATAGCTTTCTAGGTCATGCCAGGTTCTACCGCCGGTTCATCAAATATTTTTTCTATAATCGCGAGACCCATGACCAAACTTCTGGAAAAGGATGCTCCATTTGTTTTTCTGAGCAGTATATCGAGGGGTTTGATATTTTAAAAGACAAACTCGTTAACGCCCCGATCATGGTTGCTCCCGACTGGTCGTTACCATTCGAGTTGATGTGTGACGCGAGCGACTTCGCAGTTGGAGCGGTTCTTGGACAGCGGAAGGATAAACACTTCCATCCAATCTACTACGCTAGCCGGACCTTAAATGGCGCACAGGAAAGCTATACTACCACCTAGAAAGAGCTTTTAGCTGTGGTGTTTGCTTTCGATAAATTCAGGTCATATCTAGTTCTGTCCAAGACGATTGTGTACACGGACCATGCTGCTATTCGATATCTCTTAAGCAAACAGGATGCTAAGCCTCGTCTTATCCGATGGATCCTGTTTCTTCAAGAGTTTGATATAGAGATCCGTGATAAAAAAGGGGGCCGAGAATGTGGCGGCCGATCATCTTTCACGTTTAGAGGGAGTTGAGTTAGGAGATTCGGGGATCAGGATCGACGATCATTTTCCGACGGAGAGTCTCATGTTTGTTATGACACAAGAGAAAGGTTTTCCATGGTTCGCTGAATTCGCGAACTATCTCGCTGACGTATACCTCCCAAAGATGCCTTACCAGCAAAAGAAGAAAATCTTTGCTGACATTAAATTTTACCTATGGGACGACCCGTATCTTTTCCATATCGGTGCTGATCAGCTGATTAGGAGGTGTGTAGATGTTAAGGAAGGATGGCAGATTCTGAGCCATTGTCATGTGGGACCGACAGGAGGTCACCACGGTGTGAGTTCGACGGCAAAGAAAGTCTTTGATTCTGGTTTTTACTGGCCGTTTATCTTCAAGGATGCTCATTTGTTCGTTAAGAGTTGTGATTGTTGCCAGCGTGTTGGTAACATTTCGTCGCGAAACGAAATGCCCCAGAATGTTATTCAAGTTTGTGAGGTTTTTGATATTTGGGGCATTGATTTCATGGGACCATTTCCATCTTCGCGTGGGAACAAGTACATACTCGTGGTCGTCGATTACGTGTCAAAGTGGGTTGAGGCCAAAGCTCTACCCACGAATGATGCCCGGGTGGTAGTTCATTTTCTTAAATGTCTATTTCTCATTTTGGTGTCCCGAAATCCTTGATCAACGATCGAGGTACTCACTTCTGCAATTCGCAGATGGATAAGGCGTTGCAGCACTATGAGGTCAACCATCGGCTTGCGACCGCCTACCACCCCAAGACTAGTGGGCTGGTAGAAGTGAGTAATCGGGGAATCAAACGTATTCTCGAGAAAACGGTTGTTTCAAATCATCGGGATTGGTCCGAAAAATTAGATGACGCTTTGTGGGCCTTCCGTACAGCCTACAAGACTCCGACTGGTTCCACACCATTTCAGATGATTTATGGGAAGGATTGACATCTTCCTAACACCGCGCTTCATGGGCCCTTCAAAGGGTTAATCTTGATTTATCTGCCGCAGAGGGTAATCGTTTCCATTAGTTACACGAGTTAGAGGAGCTCCAGGATCACGCGTGTGCACAATCATTTAGGTATAAGGAACACACGAATGAACTGCATGATAGAAAATTGAAGGGTAATAAGCAGTTCAAGCGTAGGGATAAGGTCTTACTGTATAACTCCCGGTTGAGGTTACTCCCGGGAAAGTTGAAATCCCGATGGTCGAGACCGTTCACGGTCACTAAGGTTTTCCCGTATGGCACCATTGAGATACAAGATCAAAGCGGGAAGTTTAAGGTGAACGGTTATAGATTGAAGCACTACATAGGCGAGCCGATAACTTATCAGACAGTCGAGGTGTTCTACCTTGATTCATTCACCGAGGCGTAGACATGTTGGATGCATCACTCGGGAGACAACCCGAGTTGTAGAGTTTGTATTATGATTTTCTATATTATCTATTTTTATTTGTTTTATTTTTGTTATTTATAAAAACATAAAAATACAAAAAAAATAAAAAAATAAAAAAAAATAAAAAAAAATAAATAAAAAATTCAAAAACACAAAAATGTGTTTATATCTTATGTTTTGTTGTCTGTGTTGCACGCCGCTACATGCGAGCGAGTTCGAGTTATTGCATGTATTATTATTATGCGCATGGTAGCTCTGATGGCGTTTTAGAACTGGTTCACCCAAGGTTGCGTCCGCGAATGAAATGCTATACGGTCGCTCGATTGATACACATCTTATGAAGAATCTGCATATAAACCTGGGAAGTAACCCATTCTCTGTTTTACTTTTTGCTTTAAGTTTTATCTTTATTTTATTTTATTTCTTTTCCTTGTTCTCGTCGATGACGATTGCGTTCTATGTGTGGGGATGGGAATTTATTTTACTTAGTTGTAGGAAATTTTTTTTAAAATATATAAAATAAAAAATAAAATAAATTTAAAGAAAAAAATGTCCCTTGAAAATTGTTTTTGTTCTATGTTAAGCAGGAAATGATATTATTACCAATGTGCTAACGAACTCTCGGAACTTTTGAAAAATATATAATAATAATAATAATAATAATAAAAGGGATGGTTTGCATATCTGATTTGGGATGTGTCGGTAGGCCCAACTAGTTTTGATAGTCCTCTTTAGCAGTTTATATATATATATATATATACATATATATATATTTGAAAAATGGTGAAACAGAATTTCGATGCTTAGGGAAGATTACCATAATCTGAAAACTTTGAGACGGTAAGAATTAAATGCACTCAAACCAACACACACCACATGTCCATTTTTTTACGAGCTTAGAAATAGTTATATATTTTAGGGTGATATAAAAGATTGAAAAAAAAGAGAGAGAAAAAAAGAGTATGTTTTGAATGTTTGTTATGTATTGTATTATCCAAAGATGTTCAAGAAAAGCAAAATGCTTGTGAAGAAAGTTATGTATTGTAAAATGCCAAATGAGCATTGTTTAAAGTTAGTAAAAGAGGCCAAAGATGCACATACTAGACGGGACTTAGAGTTTACGTGTTACCTTGGGGATGATGACTCTGAGGATACACTATTGGGGCTCGAAGGTTCTTAGTCAATAAATATGATATCAGGAATTTATATGACAAAGTCCAATAATACTTAGGAATAGCTCGTACGACCTCCACATGACCATTCATCCATCAAAATTTCACCGCGTGCATCTAATTAGTACTATCATGAGTCCTTGGCTTATGGTGATTTGTCGAACCAGTTTGCTTCGACTCTAGATTTCTAGCTTTCTTTGTCTGAGATGGGGTAAGTGTAGCCTTAATTTTTGGACTAAAAACGTATAATGCAAAAGGGGGCTTGATTGTCTGGTGGCAGGGTGTAAGTGGACAACAATATCAGCAATCGCGGTCAATATGTCAGGCTATTTCTTATGCTTTGAAAATGATAATAATCTAAGAGTTTGTTGTTTTTCACTTGGTTATGATCTTGTGTAGATTTCTTTTTCAGGGACGAAAAAGTCTTATGTGTGGGGATGTTTGATGTGTTGTAAAACAGACTTACTTTCTGTATCGTTTTATCATGTTTTAATTGCTTATTAGTTTAATTATTAAGAGTTATAGCTTGTTTTTGCTTGATTTTAAGAAGTTGGATTGATTACTTGTAGGTTTTGTGTTTTAAGAAAGAAAAAGTAAAGTTTGGAGACTCCAGGGGCTTATTTGATCAAGTTTTAATATTACAAGTCAAGGCCCAACCCAAGCCCACAAGTTAGAAGCCTTACATGCATATTATATTAAGTAAAAAAAAAAGAAAAGAAAACCCTAACACCTACGCTAGTCCGATCGGAACTCAACAGCCAAGGGAGGAGAAAAAGACTTGTGGCGGCTAGAGGACGGCTAGGAGAGGAAGAAGGAGGCTAAAGGAGGTTGGTATAGCAGCTAGGCATCATCCCTCATCGTTTGTTTCAGCTCTAATCTTAAGTAATCACTAGTAAACTTTGTGTTTTTGTTCAAGATACTTAACTAGTTGATTTTGATCTTTAACTTGGATTGTTTTGCAAGTAACTTGAAAATTGACTTGTGTTTGATTGTTATTGAATCTTGAATAAGTTTAATCATGTTTATGTTGATGTTTATGATGTTTAACTTAAGTATTAGCTGCTGTCCAAAACTAATGTTAGGCTAAAGTAATTAGTTCTACCTAGGTTGATGAATATTGTTAGGTTTTAGTAAGTAATATGGATTGTTGATCATCATGACTTGAATTGTTAATGAAAAGTTTGGTTTAATATTGAATTAGGTTGTGTTTAGTGGCTGTGTTTTGATTAATTATACTCAATTACCTCTTGCTTTGATTGATTGAATCGGTTTTGGTTAATTTTAGCTTGTTTGAACTCTTTACTTTGTGTTTAGAGATTGTTTGCGGGGTGATCAACCGTAGGGTTTAAGTGGGTATATTAATTAGTTAAAATCAGCGGGTGGGCACCTTCTTAGAGACCGAGAGGTGAAAGGAAGTAGGGTCGTCTCATAGCTTTTACTTGTTAAGATTAGGATCGCGAGAGAGCGGGTTTGGTTCTTGTCGGGTTTGGGTTTGTGAGCGATTAGTTGACCTAGTTTAAGTTAAACTAAATTGTTCCTCTATCCTTGGTTGCGTAGTATTCGTCTCCATTAGGGTAGTGTGTCGGTGAGACCGAGAGGAGAGTCGGCATTAGAACACTTTAACAATTCGTTTCCCGGTTAGTTCTTACAATCAACTAAGTGTAAGTTAGGGTTTGTTAGTGAGACTGAGAGGTAATCTAGCTTTCTTGAGTGAACCTTAGTTGTGTCATTCTTAGATACCGATGTCGTGAGATTTTTCAATCCATTAGCTTATTATACCTTCAATAGGATTCTTACCTAGGTAGACATTTTCTCCATTGATAAGTTTTATTCTCAAAGTTTCGTCTAGTTTTCTTAAGTTAAGTCGTTAAGTTAATTAAAGTAAGTTAGGTCAAGTAGTGAATAATTAAAAATCAATTATAAAAATATTTTTCTTAGTTGAGTCTTGGTTAGGGTTAAGTACTAAATACGTTTTCATGTGTCCTTGTGTTCGACACTCGGACTTCCTTAGGTCTATACTATTAGTGATCGGTACACTTGCCGGTTGGGTGTGGATTCGTTAGGATTTTCGTTTATAAATTTAAATATTAGTTGTGAGTTATTTAAAAAGGGCATTCATTAAACACACATCAGCACGTAATATTAAGAAAGGTATGTAAAGACAGGTATGTTACAATGTACTAAATTTTGGGAACCGACCCTAATAATGTCGGCGAATGTAGGGAGCCGACCCTAATAATGTCGGCGAATATAGGGAACCGACCCTAATAATGTCAGCGAATGTAGGGAACCGACCCTAATAATATCGGTGAAGGTTATAGGGCGAAATGCTCTTTAAACGTATATGTATGAATGAAAGTATGAATGTAAGTATGAAAGAAAGAATGAAAGTATGTGTGTATGTAAGTATGTAAGTAAATATGGAGGTAAGCTGATGGATTTTTTTTATTTCGTTTTTATTAGGTTTTGAGCCTTGTTTTCAGTATTTAAACGTCCCTAACTTTAACCTAAAAATAACCTGAAGCCACCAGCCTATTTTTAGTGTTCTTGGTGATTTTGAAGGAAAGAGGACAGCCGGAGAAGACTTACACGTTCACGTTTGGAGATTACGGGTTTTATCGCCTTTAATCTTCCATTTATTAGATTTTCACCATGTTTTCAGTTTTAATTATTTTTTTTGATTTAGACTTTATGATGCTAGGCTAAAACTCCATAAACTACCTAGGTCATGATGAACCTTAGTTCGGTTTGATTTTTGTTTAGATTTATTTTCGTTACGGATTTTATGTTCTAAGTAAATTGTTGAGCTTCATTTAATTAATGCGTATGATTGCTTGGTTTTGTTTACTTGGATTTATTTTTTCACATTGCCCTTGTTGATTGTTTCATAGGATAGGGTTTTGTTAGGTCATTTACTGTGTGTTCTTGACTAGTTTGTGATTGATATCTAAAATCATAGAAACAATAAAATCAATTAAATAGATAAAAGTGAGCTGCTAGTCTAAAAAACTGTAAAGTGATAGGCTATTGATAGATCTTTGCTTGTCGGGATTACTAGATTTAGTTCTTCGTAAGGAGTCCGTCTAGATTTGATTCTCAGCTTAGTCTTTTAAGTTAAGTGAGTCTGCTTTGCTATCTTTGAATTCCGCGCTGTAAGGTAGGTTTTCGTCATAAAGATACTTAGACATAAGTTATTAAATAACCGTAAGGAAGTTTAATTCATAAAACTGGTGAGTCTTAAAACTTGTTAGAAATTCATAGGCGTCTTCTTGAAGTTTAAGGGTCCTGTTCTGGTTTTCTGTCAAGGGTCTATTTCATGATCCCAGTTCCATAACTTGAGTTTTCCATTTAATTAATAACCGTAACTTTGGGGATTCTAGCCTAGGTAGTTATCTTTATCATCTGAATCAATCCAAGTTTTCTTAATTGTTTATTAGTTTAAAAGTAGTTAGGGTTAAGGTTTATTAATTAATTAATTAGTTTTAAGGTTTTGATTATGTTTTATTATTATTATTATTATTATATTAATTAGGTTTAGGGTTTTAATATTTTATTATTAGTTTATTAAAGTAATAATTAGTTAGTTATTATTAAGTTTTAATTAATTAGTATTAAATTCCCCCTCAAATATTATTAATAAATAGTTGTGTCTTGTACTTGAGTCTAATTTGCTAGTTTCGTAATTTAAAGAGTCTCGTGGGTTCGATATCCGGACTTACTTAGTTGTACTAGAGTCGACCGGTTCACTTGCCGGTTAGTAGTTTAAGTTAAGTTTAAGCGTTTAAAGTATTACTTAGTGTCTAGATTAGTATAATTTTAGTTAATAATTATTTGACTACTTTTAACACATCAAGTTTTTGGCGCCGTTGTCGGGGACTCTTGGCGATTGCGTTGTTAGCTTTGATTGGACTTACTTGCTATATACGTGCTATGGTGTTTTTTCTTTTGAGTTTGTAGGGTTTTAGTTAATTAGATTTTTACATGTTTATTTTTTATTTTTTTTTCTTTTTGCTTTGATTCGTAGGTGTCTAATTGTCCTTGTCTTTTGCTTGTTTAGGTTCCTGTAATTATGTGTGAAATTTGTAATGACCTCACTTTACCATTAAATGTCCATACTATAGTAACCTTAATTGCGATACGTGTGGTGATCCTCATTTACACTATGATTTCCATTCAAGGGTTCTAGCTTTATTTGTTATAGATGCGGTGGTTTTCATATGACTCGTGCATGTCCATATAATCGTACTAACCCTTGTGTGCAGCAACAGACTTATCTTTCACAGGGGTCCACGTCATATTTTTATAACGAACCAGATTGGGGATATGAATACAAACAAGGGCAAGATTATGGTCAACATTCCGAGAGCAACCCCAACAGGGGTGCTGAGGCGTATTTGAAAAACATCGAGGAGTTGTTGACCCGACCATTAGAGAAGGATGCCCAATACCAACAAACATTAGCTGAACATGATGCTATACTAAGAAATCAAATATCTATTTTTGCATTTCTCCAAGATGCAGTTAAAGAAATCTCCAGAAAACTAACAAAGGTGGAAGAAGGGTCAAAGAAGATGCCCCAATGCGTGTACGAGTCAGATAGCGAATTTATTCAAGAAACCAAAGAGGAGAGTGTGCAGCTGGAGGAGCAACTAACATCTGGTTATAAGTATGATGCGGAAGGAAACTATTTGGGATACATGAATCGGTTGGGTGAGTTGTTCCCGACGTTTCCAGAAGAAGGGAAAGAGCCAATCATGGAATATGTAAATGAATAAAAGGAGCTCATCCCGGATACGGAGACACGAGTGGCTGATGAAGTCCCGCCTCAGGTTTCACAGGTATGTGTTGCTAATTGTACTGAGTTTTGTAGTGACTCCGATGATGATTGTGACGAGGAGGAGTGGGCTGCATATCTGAGATTAGTTATGGTGAAACCTGTGTTTGAGGAAGAGATAGAATTGAGAGAGTCAATCGAGCTAATGTTTGGTGTTGAGGATATCGTTAAGGTTGATAATGAGCTTAACGAGAAAGATGAATTTTTGAATCTGGAGTTGGATGGATTGTCGAATTATGATGGGGGAGACACATTAGACGTTAATGAGGATGTTACGTTTCTCGAGGCCCTACTTGTAGAGGACAGTGTAGATGAGGATGTGGTGTTAGAGGAAGAACACTATTTCCGGCCCTTGGACTATGTTTTGAATGCTTATCGGGAATTAAAACCACGGGAAAAGGTCGAGGATGATAGGTTACCTGAAAACCGAAGTTGTGTATACTTTAGAAGATGGTCAAGGGGAGTGAAAAAGCCATTAAAAGTCAAACACGGCCAGTCTTCACGATACTTACAACGCATTCGGCTCTTGCCGGGTAAGTTTAAATATAGGTGGTCTGACCCATTACTGATTTTTAGTTCTAAGTTAATATTTTGCGGTTCCATCATTGATATATTACTGTTTGGTAAATTCCGGGTGGAACTAAACGGGTTGGATAGGGTCCAGATCAAGGAGAAACCTCCTGATTAAGTTCAAGTGTGGGGAGGTTTCGCGGAGTTTGTATATTTAATCGAGTCACTAACGTCGTTTTGGTAGTTCGTCTTTGTTTTTACGCTTTTAAGTTTTGCTAGTTTGAAGACTGAGTGAGCTAGAGAGACGAATCCCCAAGGTTGAGTATATTGAAAAATAAAAGTGTGGGGATGGAGCAGTTGAGCCGTATACTTTATATTTATTATTTGCTGCTAATTATTCATGATAATTTTATATATTTTTGTCGGTTGGTGAAAATACTTTGAATGCTTAATATCTATGATTATGATAAGATACATTTTTAGATATATTTGTTTGGTTTTGTTTGGCCGCTTACGTTCGTGTGTGAGAGAAGGGGTCACCGTTTGCGGAGCACATTCGTAGTTGGAGGGCATTCATGGAAGAAGACTCTAGCATCATATTTCATGCACATATTACCAGCTAAGTCTTTTCCATTATCTTGCTTATTAACTGTTTATTTTGCTTTTGTTTTTATTTTTTTTGAGTTTTTAGTTTTTTTTTTGTAGTCCGACTTTATTTTATTTTATTTTTATTTTAAGTCGTTCTTATCCTTGCATTGAGGATAATGCAAAATTTAAGTGTGGGGATAAGATATTTGAGTCGTAGTTTAAATTGATTTTGCGTTAGAAAAAAAATTGAAAAAAGTTTTAAAAAATGTCCCTTGAATTTAGTTTTTTTTGCGTGAAAGTGGGAAATGATGATATTTATCAGAAATCGGTTTTTCAAACTACTAATAACATGAGATAAATAAAAGAAAACACACTTAACTTGGGATGTGTCGGTAGGCTCAGCCTTGAAAATGAAAGGGCAATTTGATAAAATGGTTAAAACGGAAATCTTTTGTGGGTAAAGCATTTTGTCCGTGAAAGATAAGTAATGAAAGGTCGGGCCATACTCAAGCCTAAATTTTTGGTATGAAAACTGGAAATATTATGAGTTTTAAAATCTGAATACGTTATCATATAGGTTTAACGTTAGAGTATGTCGTCAAGTCTGTGATATAAATCTTAAACTGCTAGTTTTAGTGTTTTACACCTCATTGGCGTATGGTTTTACAACCTTAAATCTTGAATTGATGGAATGCTTCGGGCCCGGAGACCTTAGGTCTGTATGCAATCTCTTCATCTGGGTATTCACAATTCCAAATGGGGTTGTGAATATTTAAAATAAAGCTAAAAAGAGCAAACCCTTATAAGTCTTTAAACATGATCACAAGAGTACAAAAGAACAAATACACTACAAACTTGATCATCCACACTGTTAGACATGTGGGGTCCCCTTGCTCGCGTCTCATTACCATTAAGAAACGGACCACAAGGGACACGCAACATGTAAGCCCTACAGATGAAATTTTGTATACTCACCTATGGTGATGATTTCGGGGTATTGCTTGATAACGGGGGTATGTCATATTGTGGGGAACAATAGCTATTATCTAATTGAACCTTAATCGTATCTAATGGCTGCTTGGTAGACTTTGATGCTTAAGCTTAGGTGGATAAACAATACCCTTGATCGTCTTAACTATTCATGAAAAAAATAGAGCAACAAAAGTTTTAAATCTGCTAATTTTGAGGTTTAAGTCAAGTTGGGGTGGTCAGGTCAGGTAAAAGCTGAAAGTAAGCGGGTCTTAATTGTGTAAATCACTGAGTAATATTATTGTCGGATCTTATTTGTCCCGGTAAAGATTAAGGCATGGGTTTAAGTGGACAACAATATCGGTGATCGCGGTTTTTGCGTTTTCTGAGCTTTAAATTAACCTATATGTTTTTTAGACTGTATTTTCCGATTCTGATCCAACTGCATCAAACTTTTTCAGGGACGAAAAAAGAATAAGTGTGGAGATATTTGATATAATGCTAAATGTTTATGTTTCCCATGTATAATTTATTTAATATTTAAATAGTTATTGTTCGTTTTTAGTCGAGATTTGTACACTACTACCACATTTATGTTTCGTAGGCAATGGATATTGATCGTGATCGAAAAGGGCGAAAAACGAGCTAAAAAGAGCTAAAACGGAGATCCGGAATGCGTCAAGAAGGAACCGGACAGGAACCGGCACCCCTACTGTGACACGTCGCGCCGCGCGGCCCCAAAGGCCATTCCGGTCGCGCGGCGCCTAGTCAAAGCCGATGGATTTTTTATTTCGTTTTTATTAGGTTTTAGGCCTTGTTTTCAGTATTTAAAAATCTCTAACTTTAACCTAAAAATAACCTGAAACCACCAGCCTATTTTTAGAGTTCTTGGAGCTATCTTTCGAGTTTCTTGGTGATTTTGAAGGCAAGAGGACAGCCGGTGAAGACTTACACGTTCACGTTTGGAGATTACGGGTTTTATCGTCTTTAATATTTCATTTATTAGATTTTCACCATGTTTTCAGTTTTAATTATTTTGTTTGATTTAGACTTTATGATGTTAGGCTAAAACTCCATAAACTACCTAGGTCATGATGAACCTTAGTTCGGTTTGATTTTTGTTTGGATTTATTTTCGTTATGGATTTTATGAACAAAGTAAATTGTTGAGCTTGATTTAATTAATGCGTATGATTGCTTGGTTTTGTTTACTTGAATTTATTGTTTCACATTGCCCTTGTTGATTGTTTCATAGGATAGGGTTTTGTTAGGTTATTTACTGTGTTTTCTTAACTAGTTTTTGATTGATATCGATTAAAATCATAGAAACAATAAAATCAATTAAACAGATAAAGTGAACTGCTAGTCTAAAAAGATGTAAAGTGATAGTCTATTGATAGATCTTTGCTTGTCGGGATTACTAGATTTAGTTCTTCGTAAGGAGTCCGTCTATATTTGATTTTCAGCTTAGTCTGTTAAGTTAAGTGAGTCTGCTTTGCTATCTTTGAATTCCGCGCTGTAAGGTAGGTTTTCGTCATAAAGATACTTAGACATAAGTTATTAAATAACCGTAAGGAAGTTTAATTCATAAACTGGTGAGTCTTAAAACTTGTTAGAAATCCATAGGCGTCTTCTTGAAGTTCAAGGGTCCTGTTCTGGTTTTCTGTCAAGGGTCTATTTCATGATCCCAGTTCCATAACTTGAGTTTTCCATTTAATTAATAACCGTAACTTTGGGGATTCTAGCCTAGGTAGTTATCTTTATCATCTGAATCAATCCAAGTTTTCTTAATTGTTTATTAGTTTAAAAGTAGTTAGGGTTAAGGTTTATTAATTAATTAATTAGTTTTAAGGTTTTGATTATGTTTTATTATTATTATTATATTAATTAGGTTTAGGGTTTTAATATTTTATTATTAGTTTATTAAAGTAATAATTAGTTAGTTATTATTAAGTTTTAATTAATTAGTATTAAATTCCCCCTCAAATATTATTAATAAATAGTTGTGTCTTGTACTTGAGTCTAATTTGCTAGTTTCGTAATTTAAAGAGTCTCGTGGGTTCGATATCCGGACTTACTTAGTTGTACTAGAGTCGACCGGTTCACTTGCCGGTTAGTAGTTTAAGTTAAGTTTAAGCGTTTAGAGTATTACTTAGTGTCTATATTAGTATAATTTTAGTTAATAATTATTTGACTACTTTTAGCACATCAAGTTTTTGGCGCCGTTGCCGGGGACTCTTGGCGATTGCGTTGTTAGCTTTGATTGGACTTACTTGCTATATACGTGCTATGGTGTTTTTTCTTTTGAGTTTGTAGGGTTTTAGTTAATTAGCTTTTTACATGTTTATTTTTTATTTTTTTTTCTTTTTGCTTTGATTCGTAGGTGTCTAATTGTCCTTGTCTTTTGCTTGTTTAGGTTCCTGTAATTATGTGTGAAATTTGTAATGGACCTCACTTTACCATTAAATGTCCATACTATAGTAACCTTAATTGTGATATGTGTGGTGATCCTCATTTACACTATGATTGTCCATACAAGGGTTCTAGCTTTATTTGTTATAGATGCGGTGGTTTTCATATGACTCGTGCATGTCCATATAATCGTACTAACCCTTGTGTGCAGCAACAGACTTATCTTTCATAGGGGTCCGCGTCATATTTTTATAACGAACCAGATTGGGGATATGAATACAAACAAGGGCAAGATTATGGTCAACATTCCGAGAGCAACCCCAACAGGGGTGCTGAGGCGTATTTGAAAAACATCGAGGAGTTGTTGACCCGACCATTAGAGAAGGATGCCCAATACCAACAAACATTAGCTGAACATGATGCTATACTAAGAAATCAAATATCTATTTTTGCATGTCTCCAAGATGCAGTTAAAGAAATCTCCAGAAAACTAACAAAGGTGGAAGAAGGGTCAAAGAAGATGCCCCAATGCGTGTACGAGTCAGATAGCGAATTTATTCGAGAAACCAAAGAGGAGAGTGTGCAGCTGGAGGAGCAACTAACATCTGGTTATAAGTATGATGCGGAAGGAAACTATTTGGGATACATGAATCGGTTGGGTGAGTTGTTCCCGACGTTTCCAGAAGAAGGGAAAGAGCCAATCATGGAATATGTAAATGAATAAAAGGAGCTCATCCCGGATACGGAGACACGAGTGGCTGATGAAGTCCCGCCTCAGGTTTCACAGGTATGTGTTGCTAATTGTACTGAGTTTTGTAGTGACTCCGATGATGATTGTGACGAGGAGGAGTGGGCTGCATATCTGAGATTAGTTATGGTGAAACCTGTGTTTGAGGAAGAGATAGAATTGAGAGAGTCAATCGAGCTAATGTTTGGTGTTGAGGATATCGTTAAGGTTGATAATGAGCTTAACGAGAAAGATGAATTTTTGAATCTGGAGTTGGATGGATTGTCGAATTATGATGGGGGAGACACATTAGACGTTAATGAGGATGTTACGTTTCTCGAGGCCCTACTTGTAGAGGACAGTGTAGATGAGGATGTGGTGTTAGAGGAAGAACACTATTTCCGGCCCTTGGACTATGTTTTGAATGCTTATCGGGAATTAAAACCACGGGAAAAGGTCGAGGATGATAGGTTACCTGAAAACCGAAGTTGTGTATACTTTAGAAGATGGTCAAGGGGAGTGAAAAAGCCATTAAAAGTCAAACACGGCCAGTCTTCACGATACTTACAACGCATTCGGCTCTTGCCGGGTAAGTTTAAATATAGGTGGTCTGACCCATTACTGATTTTTAGTTCTAAGTTAATATTTTGCGGTTCCATCATTGATATATTACTGTTTGGTAAATTCCGGGTGGAACTAAACGGGTTGGATAGGGTCCAGATCAAGGAGAAACCTCCTGATTAAGTTCAAGTGTGGGGAGGTTTCGCGGAGTTTGTATATTTAATCGAGTCACTAACGTCGTTTTGGTAGTTCGTCTTTGTTTTTACGCTTTTAAGTTTTGCTAGTTTGAAGACTGAGTGAGCTAGAGAGACGAATCCCCAAGGTTGAGTATATTGAAAAATAAAAGTGTGGGGATGGAGCAGTTGAGCCGTATACTTTATGTTTATTATTTGCTGCTAATTATTCATGATAATTTTATATATTTTTGTCGGTTGGTGAAAATACTTTGAATGCTTAATATCTATGATTATGATAAGATACATTTTTAGATATATTTGTTTGGTTTTGTTTGGCCGCTTACGTTCGTGTGTGAGAGAAGGAGTCACCGTTTGCTGAGCACATTCGTAGTTGGAGGGCATTCATGGAAGAAGACTCTAGCATCATATTTCATGCACATATTACCAGCTAAGTCTTTTCCATTATCTTGCTTATTAACTGTTTATTTTGCTTTTGTTTTTATTTTTTTTGAGTTTTTAGTTTTTTTTTTGTAGTCCGACTTTATTTTATTTTATTTTTATTTTAAGTCGTTCTTATCCTTGCATTGAGGATAATGCAAAATTTAAGTGTGGGGATAAGATATTTGAGTCGTAGTTTAAATTGATTTTGCGTTAGAAAAAAAATTGAAAAATGTTTTAAAAAATGTCCCTTGAATTTAGTTTTTTTTTGCGTGAAAGTGGGAAATGATGATATTTATCAGAAATCGGTTTTTCAAACTACTAATAACATGAGATAAATAAAAGAAAACACACTTAACTTGGGATGTGTCGGTAGGCTCAGCCTTGAAAATGAAAGGGCAATTTGATAAAATGGTTAAAACGGAAATCTTTTGTGGGTAAAGCATTTTGTCCGTGAAAGATAAGTAATGAAAGGTCGGGCCATACTCAAGCCTAAATTTTTGGTATGAAAAATGGAAATATTATGAGTTTTAAAATCTGAATACGTTATCATATAGGTTTAACGTTAGAGTATGTCGTCAAGTCTGTGATATAAATCTTAAACTGCTAGTTTTAGTGTTTTACACCTCATTGGCGTATGGTTTTACAACCTTAAATCTTGAATTGATGGAATGCTTCGGGCCCGGAGACCTTAGGTCTGTATGCAATCTCTTCATCTGGGTATTCACAATTCCAAATGGGGTTGTGAATATTTAAAATAAAGCTAAAAAGAGCAAACCCTTATAAGTCTTTAAACATGATCACAAGAGTACAAAAGAACAAATACACTACAAACTTGATCATCCACACTGTTAGACATGTGGGGTCCCCTTGCTCGCGTCTCATTACCATTAAGAAACGGACCACAAGGGACACGCAACATGTAAGCCCTACAGATGAAATTTTGTATACTCACCTATGGTGATGATTTCGGGGTATTGCTTGATAACGGGGGTATGTCATATTGTGGGGAACAATAGCTATTATCTAATTGAACCTTAATCGTATCTAATAGCTGCTTGGTAGACTTTGATGCTTAAGCTTAGGTGGATAAACAATACCCTTGATCGTCTTAACTATTCATGAAAAAAATAGAGCAACAAAAGTTTTAAATCTGCTAATTTTGAGGTTTAAGTCAAGTTGGGGTGGTCAGGTCAGGTAAAAGCTGAAAGTAAGCGGGTCTTAATTGTGTAAATCACTGAGTAATATTATTGTCGGATCTTATTTGTCCCGGTAAAGATTAAGGCATGGGTTTAAGTGGACAACAATATCGGTGATCGCGGTTTTTGCGTTTTCTGAGCTTTAAATTAACCTATATGTTTTTTAGACTGTATTTTCCGATTCTGATCCAACTGCATCAAACTTTTTCAGGGACGAAAAAAGAATAAGTGTGGAGATATTTGATATAATGCTAAATGTTTATGTTTCCCATGTATAATTTATTTAATATTTAAATAGTTATTGTTCGTTTTTAGTCGAGATTTGTACACTACTACCACATTTATGTTTCGTAGGCAATGGATATTGATCGTGATCGAAAAGGGCGAAAAACGAGCTAAAAAGAGCTAAAACGGAGATCCGGAATGCGTCAAGAAGGAACCGGACAGGAACCGGCACCCCTACTGTGACACGTCGCGCCGCGCGGCCCCAAAGGCCATTCCGGTCGCGCGGCGCCTAGTCAAAGCCGATGGATTTTTTATTTCGTTTTTATTAGGTTTTAGGCCTTGTTTTCAGTATTTAAAAATCTCTAACTTTAACCTAAAAATAACCTGAAACCACCAGCCTATTTTTAGAGTTCTTGGAGCTATCTTTCGAGTTTCTTGGTGATTTTGAAGGCAAGAGGACAGCCGGTGAAGACTTACACGTTCACGTTTGGAGATTACGGGTTTTATCGTCTTTAATATTTCATTTATTAGATTTTCACCATGTTTTCAGTTTTAATTATTTTGTTTGATTTAGACTTTATGATGTTAGGCTAAAACTCCATAAACTACCTAGGTCATGATGAACCTTAGTTCGGTTTGATTTTTGTTTGGATTTATTTTCGTTATGGATTTTATGAACAAAGTAAATTGTTGAGCTTGATTTAATTAATGCGTATGATTGCTTGGTTTTGTTTACTTGAATTTATTGTTTCACATTGCCCTTGTTGATTGTTTCATAGGATAGGGTTTTGTTAGGTTATTTACTGTGTTTTCTTGACTAGTTTTTGATTGATATCGATTAAAATCATAGAAACAATAAAATCAATTAAACAGATAAAGTGAACTGCTAGTCTAAAAAGATGTAAAGTGATAGGCTATTGATAGATCTTTGCTTGTCGGGATTACTAGATTTAGTTCTTCGTAAGGAGTCCGTCTAGATTTGATTTTCAGCTTAGTCTTTTAAGTTAAGTGAGTCTGCTTTGCTATCTTTGAATTCCGCGCTGTAAGGTAGGTTTTCGTTATAAAGATACTTAGACATAAGTTATTAAATAACCGTAAGGAAGTTTAATTCATAAACTGGTGAGTCTTAAAACTTGTTAGAAATCCATAGGCGTCTTCTTGAAGTTCAAGGGTCTTGTTCGGGTTTTCTATCAAGGGACTATTTCATGATCCCAGTTCCATAACTTGAGTTTTCCATTTAATTTATAACCGTAACTTTAGGGATTCTAGCCTAGGTAATTATCTTTATCATCTGAATCAATCCAAGTTCTCTTAATTGTTTATTAGTTTAAAAGTAGTTAGGGTTAAGGTTTATTAATTAATTAATTAGTTTTAAGGTTTTGATTATGTTTTATTATTATTATATTAATTAGGTTTAGGGTTTTAATATTTTATTATTAGTTTATTAAAGTAATCATTAGTTAGTTATTATTAAGTTTTTATTAATTAGTATTAAATTCCCCCTCAAATATTATTAACAAATAGTTGTGTCTTGTAGTTGAGTCTAACTTGCTAGTTTCGTAATTTAAAGAGTCTCGTGGGTTCGATATCCGGACTTACTTAGTTGTACTAGAGTCGACCGGTTCACTTGTCGGTTATTAGTTTAAGGGTCTAGAGTATTAATTAGTGTCTAGATTAGTATAATTTTAGTTAATAATTATTTGATTACTTTTATCACATCATATATATATATAGAATCGTTAATGAAGCTCTTAATGAATATATATATATATATATAAATATATATATATACAAAACAAATTTATAAAAACGTTTAACGATTAGAAACGTGAAGTTAAAGAGCGTCAGTTGGTAAAACTAATGTGTTATACCTTTTATTTGAAAACAATATATATATATATATATATATATATATATATATATATATTTAAAGTATATACTTAAAAGGTTCATAATGAGATTATTGACAAGAAAACGTCATTTTAGAGTGTCGGGTTAAATAAAATATTGTTTATTTACTAATAATATTAATTATTATTATTATTTAACTAATAACGAAAAAAAACTACTAAGAAAGTATATATAGTAAAAACAGAGCCGGCCGGGACTCGAACCTGCGTGGCCGGCCGGTTCACAAGATTTAAACGCAAACACGCAACCAACTGTGCCATCAAACAAGTTGTGTTCAGATTTGAAACTACACATTTAAAACTAAACCAATTTAATCCAATAATCAAGAACAAAACCCTAGATCCTTAATTTCTTAATTCGTTCATTAATCGACTAAATTTGGTTGGGGCTTTAGATAAGCATCTAAACGCGAACTGAAAACAACCAATAATTACCTGATTCGAGTTTATGTTGGTGGTGAATCGAGACTAAACCCATCGCGGCAAAGATGAATCATGAACATGTACTAGAAGCGTATAAAAACGAAATTAATCATAGGGTTAACATTACACTGATTCAAACGATGATGATTCATATAAAAGATACATCGTGTGATTACGAATTGAAGGCAAACGACGGACCAAAGACGACGGCCAAGAACGCAATCAAGAACGGCCTTAGAAGACCACAATAACACAATTAACCATAGGGTTAAGCTTCGCGAGATCCAGAAGACATGTCTTTACGAGTTTAATTGTAATATTATGAAATTAATATGTATATCCCCAAAGAAATAGAGACGGGTTTCGTTATTATGAACACGAAATCAGTTTTTCAAATCTTTTATTGTAATTAGTAGGTCGGTGAAGCCAGAAATGGTAAGATATACAATGATTACGAATCAATTCCAAACAAAACGCAATTATTGTGGTCCAAGGATGCAAATCGGGTCTCGGGTTTGTGAAAAGGATACGGGTTACGGGTTGGCTAATGGGTTTGGGTATAATAATATATAATCTTTAATAATTTTTGCACTTTGGTCCCTAGGATTCTAAGATGGAGACATATTAAGGTAAAACTAAGTCTAGGGTGTAAAATGAATATATATCAAAGTTGTACTAAAAAATTATTTAAATATAATAACGATATTAATTAAAATAATATTAGTTCGATACAAGCGGTGTGTTGTTGATTGAAATTTACCCGAAAAACGAAAACTGGTCAGGTAATATGAAAGTGAAAAACCCGAGTTGTTACAGTCTCCCATACTTTAAGAAATTTTGTCCAGAAATTAAAAGATACTATAACAAAACCATTAACTTTTGAAAATAAATAAATACATAAATAAATAAAATAATTTTTTTAAAAAATATATATATATATATATATATATCATAACACAGAACTTTGAATAGTTAGGACAACGCTCCAAATGAAAATCCGATAAAGACACTTATATATAGGATGTACCAGTGGCGTATCCACCATATCCTTATCATCTCTACATTTGTACCGTTATCTACACTACTTTCGATTCTATATTATGAAACACAATTGCACGCATTATGATTTCCATGCGAGGACTTCGATAATTATGTAGGCCTCCATAATTACTTAGGTTGTCGGATGGTCCACATAACTCGTCCCATCATGTGGGTTACAAAACATTTGAAGGGCATGATTTTTATAGAAAATAAAAATCTTAATACGTTTTGGTAAGATAGTCATTGTGTAATTTATTTTTTATTGAATTGAATCCTTGAGTTTATTTAATAAAATATTAAAGTTTCTAAAACGTCTCTTGTTAAAAGTTATAAATTTTTGGAAGTTTGAAAAGGAGAGGATCTCTTGGGGTTGATAGTGAAATGAATTGGGATGAACGAGGTCAACAGATAATATAGGAGTACAATATTATAGGAAGTTGTCTTTTGAAAAGATAGAGTTTATTGCATGAGCATAATCACTTAAAATTAATAAATCATTAGAGTTGAAATTGTTTAAATCTAAAAAATCGAATAAAGATTTTTTTATAAAATATACAATTGAAAAAAGTAGAGTATGTTTAGATAAAAGTGACAAAAACATCTTCTTTGATAAACTTAGTTATGATTGATTTGATTTATCTGATTTAACATAACTTGATTTAATTAGATCTATAAAAATTTGAATCATTGAAATTGATTGAATTGAAATATTTTAATTATGTTGCAAAGTAGGGTTTAATAAAATAAGTTTGGATATTTTGAGCTTAATGAACATGAATGAATCGAAAACACACATGGCGTAGGTGATTAGGGTTTTCCATAGTTGTAGTAATTGCATGTAGAAGGGTATAAAATTTGAGCAAACGTCGTAGCATGGGTTTTAGAATTATACGGCATAGACCGTTGAGGAACATCTTGTGGTACGTGGCAAGTATTAACAAGATAACCGAACGATTACATTGGGTACAAAATGATATGATGATTGAATTGAATAGTGATAGTGGCAAGTGAAGCGTAATGAGTGAATTTTGACGTAAAGTTTTTGTTATAGGCGCTATGATTTTGTTGCGATTGATTGTTTATTTGCTTGACAACATATAGTTGGTGTTTTAGACTCGCTTTTGCTATTGTTGTTGTTATAAGAATGAGTAGAGGTAGGCAAATTGAATTTATTAGCGAAGTAGTTAATGAACAAGATTGAATTGATTGTATTATATTTTTAAAATTGAGTTTATATTTTAGAGATCGCAGGAGCTATCTCCTTGACTAAACATGTGGGCATGAGGCGGTTATAGAAAACAAATGATTGATGTTGCTTGATGGTGAGAAAACATTTAATAATTTAATAAAGATATGAATTAATGAGAAGATTCGATAGTTGTGTAGGTTTCATATGAGTTATTGCGTAAAATGAAATTTAGTGTGTTATGCTAATGTTTAACCATAACTTAAGGATAAGTTAGAATATAAATTGATAATCAATGAGTTAATTTGATGAGTTAATAAGTTTTATCAAAGTTTAATATGTTTTAACAAATTAAAATTTGAGGTTGAATACTTGAAATAGTTTATGTATATGATACCATGAGTATAAGAAAGTCATTCGATTATTAGATTGTGCGATAAGATGACTAGGAAAACCAATTTAATAATAAAGTGTAAATTGTTTTAACTGGCTCGTGATAACCGAGTCTTGATGAATGAAGAATTTGTATCCGATCATGTGAATAAAAATGTTTTGAGTGTATGAAGAGATCGAATCAATAGATCTTGATTCAAAAGTGATTTAGTAAGTAATTGAATAATTTAATAATAGAATAATATAATAATAAAATCAAATCATAAATCGTTTCGTATAAAATCAAACAAATAAACAAATAACGAATGTTCTTCGATGTGTTGGGTTTCTCATGAGCTTTCCATGGCATTTTGTTTCCCCAACTTATTAGCATACCAAAACCAAAACAAATGTGTTAGTCGGCCTCCCATGAGCATTACATGGCAATTTGAATGGCCCAACTTAATTAACGAATCAACGAATCAATTGAGTTTGTCGGCCCATGAGCGTTACATGGCGATTTGACCGACCAAACTAAATAACGAATAAAATAACTCAAGCATTAGTAGTTGAAACATCTCGTGTATCACCACGGATGATAATATTCCAACAAACTATCACAAATATAACAAAATATGAAAATGTACAGTTGGCGTGTCCATGGCGTCCCATGGGTTTTACACCCGACTAGACATTCTAAAAAACCAATAAAACACAATAAAGGGTGTGACCGTTTGGCCGATTACGTTAAACGCTTAAAGTGTCGGTCACATGACAATTTCCACTATGGCGAGAAATTTTTCCACGCTCCCTAGTTCTAAGTGAAAAAGAGCAAAAACAAAGCAAGGAAGTTCTCAAGGAAATTCCTGACAATAAAAGGCAATCTAATAAAATTAAATAAAAATATTTTGAGGTTGAGGCGTAGCCTCAGAGTTATATAAAATATTTTAAGAATGAGATATAGTCTCAGAGCAATAAAATATTTTGAAAGTGAAGCATAGCTTCGGAGTTGTGTGTGCATAACAATAAAATAAACAATTACCTAAGCAATTAAATAAGTACTTAATCTAGCACGGAAATTACGTAAGTTGTAAACAATCAAATAGAACACATCAGTCAAACAAATAAGCACGTATAGGGCTCCTAAGCATGTTACTAAGACACCACTAACGACCTATCTTAAACCTTCGGCTTTGATACCAATCTGTCACACCCCAACCTACGGCGGAAATGTCGGGGCGTGAACTGATTGCCCACAGCTCTTAAGGTACTATTATGCGAATTGATAAATGACAATATGTTTATTTAATTTATTTAAATGAAAGAATTACAGTTAAGTACATCAAGTATAAAGAAACTACAACAATGATTAATTAAGTTTTTATCCTAAAAGGCATCTCTACATGATCTTCATCTTGCTAAACAACCAAGCTGATAACCTGCAAATGCGTATAAAATATATTTTTTGTCAACAACACATGTTGAGTTAGTAAACACCAGTTTAAGACACAACAATAATAATATATAATAAATAAAGAAAGATGCAAACTGTTCCTGTGAGATATACAGTTAAACCATAGCACATACACAAACAATCAACCATAAAGAAAGGGCTAAACCGTTGCCATGCGAATGAGCATTGGTTACTAAAAATGATGTGTCGGTGAAACCATTGTTAATACATCAGACGACGGCCACTACGACGGTCGTATGATCATACTAGACTGAGAATATGTTGGACCTCTCCGAATGCGGTTCAAATAAAGCAAGTAAGCAAATAGCAAGTTAGGCATAAACTGATATACACACAAGTATTAATCAGTTGCTGTTTTGAATACTAGATAATAGATAAATATGATACAATACGCATATGTCCCCAAAAAGGTTAAAAATAAGTTAAAAGGGGAGTGATTACTCACCTGATCGGATGAACGAAAAACAAGTGATGATGAGAGAATGATGAACCCTTCGGGATACACCGACAAGGATTCCTAATTAAATATAATAATATAAATTAATTATAAAAGATGTAACATGATTTGATGAATTTAGATTTTGATGCGAATAGAATTATGTTTTGTGATTAGAATAGTTATTGATTGATCGAATGAACTTTACGGTTATTATTATGGGGAAAATCAATATTATTGTTATCATTCGTTTGAAGGAACCATTGCTTTTATTAATTATAACATAACGTCAATTTATACTTGTTAAGTATAATTAAATTTAATAATAAATTATTTAAATAAGTATAGTTTAAGATACAATAAATAAATAAATGAATAATAATAAATATATATATATAGAATCGTTAACGAAGCTCTTAATGAATATATATATATACAAAACAAATTTATAAAGACGTTTAACGATGAGAAATGTGAAGTTAAAGAGCATCAGCTGGTAAAACTAATGTGTTATACCTTTTATTTGAAAACAATATATATATAAAGTATATACTTAAAAGGTTCATAATGAGATTATTAACAAGAAAATGTCATTTTAGAGTGTCGGGTTAAATAAAATATTGTTTATTTAATAATAATATTAATTATTATTATTATTTAACTAATAACGAAAAAACAACTAAGAAATATATATATAGTAAAAACAGAGCCGTCCGAGACTCGAACCTGCGTGGCCGGCTGGTTCACAAGATTTAAAGGCAAACACGCAACCAACTGTGCCATCAAAAAAGTTGTGTTCAGATTTGAAACTATACATTTAAAACTAAACCAATTTAATCCAATAATCAAGAACAAAACCCTAGATCCTTAATTGCTTAATTCGTTCATTAATCGACTAAATTTGGTTGGGGCTTTTGATAAGCATCTAAACGCGAACTGAAAACAACCAATAATTACCTGATTCGAGTTTATGTTGGTGGTGAATCGAGACTAAACCCATCGCGGCAAAGATGAATCATGAACATGTACTAGAAGCGTATAAAAACGAAATTAATCATAGGGTTAACATTACACTGATTCAAACGATGATGATTCATATAAAATATACCTCGTGTGATTACGAATTGAAGGCAAACGACGGACCAAAGACGACGGCCAAGAACGCAATCAAGAACGGCCTTAGAAGACCACAATAACACAATTAACCATAGGGTTAAGCTTCGCGAGATCCAGAAGGATGTCTTTACGAGTTTAATTGTAATATTATGAAATTAATATGTATATCCCCAAAGAAATAGAGACGGGTTTCGTTATTATGAACACGAAATCAGTTTTTCAAATCTTTTATTGTAATTAGTAGGTCAGGTGAAACCAGAAATGGTAAGATATACAATGATTACGAATCAATTCCAAACAAAACGCGATTATTGTGGTCCAAGGATGCAAATCGGGTCTCGGGTTTGTGAAATGGATACGGGTTACGGGTTGGCTAATGGGTTTGGGTATAATAATATATAATCTTTAATAATTGTTGCACTTTGGTCCCTGGGATTCTAAAATGGAAACATATTAAGGTAAAACTAAAGTATAGGGTGTAAAATGAATATATATATCAAAGTTGTATTAAAAAATTATTTAAATATAATAACGATAATAATAAAAATAATATTAGTTCAATACAAGCGATGTGTTGTTGATTGAAATTTACCCGAAAAACAAAAACGGGTCGGATAATATGTATGTGAAAACCCCGAGTTGTTACACCAACAAATATATAAACTTAACTTCACATACAAAATTCTAGATCTTGTTTTGAAGATATACACCCAATCTTACATTCAAATATATTTTTGTTGTTTTGAATATGGGGTACTTTTTTAAAAAATCTAAAAATTGTTTTTAAAACTAGTATGTTGGGTCATAATTTGGTTAGACTGGCGCATATCAAAAGGCCATGACATGATCAAGACTAAAGTGATGTAAACGAAGACGAGTTGAAGAATTGCATTGGTGTAATACCGAAATCCTTATGGATTTCGGTTAGGCTAGTATGAAGTGAAATAAACAAGAACGAAGCTACAAACCAAGAGGGAGATTGTTGGGTCTATATTTGGTGGTTTGTACTTAGTTATATGTTTATTAGGTTTCGTATTGGGCTATGAATGTAAACCGAGATCCTTATGGATTTTGGTGGGCTTTGGGCTATGGTTGGGCTAGTGTTTTGGTTTCCCTATAAATAGATCTTATTGTATAGGGTTTAGGGGTTGAACACTTTGAGAGCCACCATCTAGAGAGCAATACCGATTTGTGTAATCTCATGCACCAGACGGTTTAATAATATAATCGTGTGCATTTGGAGTATTACATCGTGTTCATCATATTCATATTGTTCGTATTATTGTTCTTGAATTACCACTGTGTTAGGATTCCGCACTAACATCGTATTCGGGTTGATATCATATTGTAGTGATCCAGATTTCGGGACTTGCAATTGGTATCAGAGCCTTAGACCTTTTCAGGCTCGTTATTGTGATATCAACGGATTCAAGATATCAACGTTGGGTGGTTCTTTGCATTTTCCGGCGAGTGTACGATCGGAGAAGAAGATCAGAGGTAATTTTGACCAAAGATTGCTTTATCTTTGGAAATAATTTAAATCCCACTAAAATAGGGATTTAGTTGTTACCAAAATCAACTGGTCAAACAAGTTGTCTGGTGTTCTCGGCTATCTTTCACAGTTTTCGACCAAGGTCAACTAAGTTTTCGGTCAAAATCACTAGTTCTTGGTCAACTTTTGTGGTTCTCGGTCAACAACAGTTGTTTTCGGTCTACCTTAGTTTTCGGTCAAAGGAGTTCTCAGTCTACCTAGTTTTCGGTCAACTCTTGTTTTCGGTCAACACATCTGTTCTCGGTCAAAGCTAGTTCCCGGCCAAGTTTGAAGTTCTAGGTTAAAAAAAAAAAGTTTTTTGGCGGGAAAATTTTTCTTGAACGAAACTTTTCCTGGATACCCCTTATAAGCGAGACTTCATTCTTGAAAATTTTGGCGAAAACAAATTTTTTTCGGGTGATTTTCGGCGAAATTTTAGCGGGAAATTTGAAAAAAATTTGTCTTGAACGAAATTTTCCTGGACGCCTCTTTTGAGCGGGACATCTTTCTTGAGAATTTTGGTGATCATATTTTTTTTGAGAAATTTTGGCGAGAAAATCAGTTTAATCTCTTTAATCACTCAACGGATTCTCCACAACTCATCTCAATGTTTGAAAGTACTCTTAATCAGTCTGCTCCCTCACAAGTATCATATCAAAATTCATCTGAGATAAGTTTTAAACCACGTTCTTTAAATTGTGGTGAAAAAAATAGAAATGTATAAGCTTCATAACGATAGTCTAAGTAGAGATATGGAGAGAATAAAATCAGAAAACTTCAAACTTAAGAAAAATGAAAAGGGTTTTCTAGATAAAATAGAAGCTCAGAAGAAGGACATTTCTAAGCTTAAGTTTGATTTTAGTGTAAAGTCTTGTCATCATCTTGATGCCAAATAGGAAATCGTTGAATTGACTGCTAAACTGGAAGTCTCCAAGTTAGAAATTTTAAATCTAACTAGTAAATTTGAAAGGGCTGAACTAGATTTTAAAAAATTCGATGGCTCCAGTAAAGTAGTTAACTCAAAGATTGAAAACCAATTGTGGTGGAAGGAAAATGAAGGTGAGGGAATAGGATACAATCAAGTTCCCCCACCTTACAACCACATTTTGTCCCTACCCCTGTTACCAAAGAATGGGACGAAAAGGTAAAAGACATGAAGTATGGTAAACAAGTTCAATCTGAAACTGTTGGATCAGGATCCCTAGAGGAAATCAAGCCTGTTTTTAAATGTGTGAACAATTTTGATGCTTCTACTTCATGTGTAGATATAGTAAATGATGTTGCTTCTGATAGTAAAGGGGTTCAAGCTAGTGAAAATGAATCTCATTCTAACGTGTCATCAAACTTAGATGACACCATAACTCAAAATTGCACTAATAATAATACACAGAGTTGTGGCAACGAAGGGAAGGAACGTAAGAAATCAGCACAACAAGGACAGTCTCGTCCTCATAGATCCTCCGGATGTCCATGTGTTAATAAATCATTGGGTGCTTTTTATATTAAGAGGAAAACATGTTACCACTGTGGCACGCCAGGACATATAGCCAGAAATTGTGTCCATCGTCTATATGTTCCCTATTACAAGCAAAATCAGAAGGTTGTGCCAAGGAGCAAGAAGAATGGAAAAACATTTCCTAAGAAGGAGTTCCAACATGAAGCAAGTGCTTTCGTTGACATTAGAAGAAGGATGAAGGTGTGTTTCGTCTGATGGATCGGCAGGCATTTGGCAAAGGAGTGTCACTACCGTGCTGTTAATAGACAAGCTTCTCAAGTGAAAGGTAACAGGTTTCAACCAGTGGTTAAACAAAATGCTTATTTTTCAAAACCACGTGTATCTGTACAATGGGTCACAGATACTCAAGGAGTCAAAGTTAATATGTCAAGTTTGCACTCAAATGATTTAGAAACTGTTAAAAGAAAAATAAATTTTCAAAAGTCAAAGGGTGTTAAGAGTTCTAAGAATTCGAATTCGAATTCGAATTGCTCCACTCCAAAGTATGTTCTATCAAATTTCACTAAACCAAGACAGACTTGGAAACTTAAAACTCAGCAAACAGAATCTGTATTAACAAATGATTCTGTTAAATATGGGAAAGATATGAGTTGGCAAGAGGTCACATATGTTGATGCTCAAGGGAACCCCAAGACATTTATGACTTGGGTTCATATGTCTAACCGATTCCGCTATGCGTGTAGGAACAACCACAAATTCATTGTTTATTAAATGGGTTGTTCCAGGCACATGACAGGGCAAATATCCATTGTTTTAAATCTTTAAACTATGAAATGGATCATTTGTTTCCTAGACTGGATTTAGGGTGATAGAACGTTTTTAATCTGCTCTCTAAGTGTGTAGGAACAAATCAGGGAATACATCGCATATTAAAAGGTTTGTTCCAGACATTAAACTCACAAGGATGCAGAATCTCAAAACAAGCTTATTCCTATGGGAGATTCTAACAAATGGAAAGAAGATGTCTTGAAAATAAAAGGTAACCGTATCACTTTGGTATGAAAGATTGATCAGTCAAAATTTTAATTTTTTATTAAAAAATTACAAAAATATGTTCACGTATAGATTTTCAAGTATAGTGTATTTTGTTTCCCAAAAATGAGAAAATGACTTGAACGTGCATGAGAAATGATAGTACATCAATTGGCTGACTATCACACTTCATAAAAGTTTTTATTAAATACTACGTTTCGACGATTGAGTCTTTTTTAGGTTAAATTTGTACATATTTTATAAATTTGCACAAATTTAGGGGGACAAAATTAAAAAATTCAAAAAGAGTGTGCGTGCGTTCTTATAAAATTAAAATTTTAAATATGTTTTTACAAACTTTTGCTTAAACTTATGGCGGTTGCTCAAGTTTGAAGAACATATACTTGTATATGTTTGGTCCGGTGATCTACTTGTAGACTCACAGGATAGCCATTTTTTTAAAGACTGAAAGCATTCGGGGCGATTGTGATGTGTTTTTGTGTTTTGAAATCTTTCACTTAAAATTATGTCAGTAATTCCAAGTTGG
Organism: Bidens hawaiensis; assembly: GCF_021521415.1. Classification (NCBI taxonomy): domain Eukaryota; kingdom Viridiplantae; phylum Streptophyta; class Magnoliopsida; order Asterales; family Asteraceae; genus Bidens; species Bidens hawaiensis. The sequence goes on along the minus strand of NW_027505496.1, from coordinate 108,348 downwards.
AGGGACACATATTCCATATGTTTTTTGGTCATGTTAACCACTAAGAACAGGAAGAAAAGGTAAAAGAGATGAAATGGTAAACAGGTTCAATCTGAAACTGTTGGATCAGGATCCCTAGAGGAAATCAAGCATGTTTTTAAATGTGTGAACAATTTTGATGCTTCTACCTCATGTGCAGATATAGTAAATGATGTTGCTTCTGATAGTAAAGGGGTTTAGGCTAGTGAAAATGAATCTCATTCTAACGTGTCATCAAACTTAGATGACACCATAACTCAAAATTGCACTAATAATAATACACAGAGTTGTGGCAACGAAGGGTAGGAACGTAAGAAATCAGCACAACAAGGACAGTCTCGTCCTCATAGATCCTCCGGATGTCCATGTGTTAATAAATCATTGGGTGGTTTTTATATTAAGAGGAAAACATGTTACCACTGTGGCACGCCAGGACATATAGCCAGAAATTGTGTCCATCGTCTATATGTTCCCTATTACAAGCAAAATCAGAAGGTTGTGCCAAGGAGCAAGAAGAATGGAAAAACATTTCCTAAGAAGGAGTTCCAACATGAAGCAAGTGCTTTCGTTGACATTAGAAGAAGGATGAAGGTGTGTTTCGTCTGATGGATCGGCAGGCATTTGGCAAAGGAGTGTCACTACCGTGCTGTTAATAGACAAGCTTCTCAAGTGAAAGGTAACAGGTTTCAACCAGTGGTTAAACAAAATGCTTATTTTTCAAAACCACGTGTATCTGTACAATGGGTCACAGATACTCAAGGAGTCAAAGTTAATATGTCAAGTTTGCACTCAAATGATTTAGAAACTGTTAAAAGAAAAATAAATTTTCAAAAGTCAAAGGGTGTTAAGAGTTCTAAGAATTCGAATTCGAATTCGAATTGCTCCACTCCAAAGTATGTTCTATCAAATTTCACTAAACCAAGACAGACTTTGAAACTTAAAACTCAGCAAACAGAATCTGTATTAACAAATGATTCTGTTAAATATGGGAAAGATATGAGTTGGCAAGAGGTCACATATGTTGATGCTCAAGGGAACCCCAAGACATTTATGACTTGGGTTCATATGTCTAACCGATTCCGCTATGCGTGTAGGAACAACCACAAATTCATTGTTTATTAAATGGGTTGTTCCAGGCACATGACAGGGCAAATATCCATTGTTTTAAATCTTTAAACCATGAAATGGATCATTTGTTTCCTAGACTGGATTTAGGGTGATAGAACGTTTTTAATCTGCTCTCTAAGTGTGTAGGAACAAATCAGGGAATACATCGCATATTAAAAGGTTTGTTCCAGACATTAAACTCACAAGGATGCAGAATCTCAAAACAAGCTTATTCCTATGGGAGATTCTAACAAATGGAAAGAAGATGTCTTGAAAATAAAAGGTAACCGTATCACTTTGGTATGAAAGATTGATCAGTCAAAATTTTAATTTTTTATTAAAAAATTACAAAAATATGTTCACGTATAGATTTTCAAGTATAGTGTATTTTGTTTCCCAAAAATGAGAAAATGACTTGAACGTGCATGAGAAATGATAGTACATCAATTGGCTGACTATCACACTTCATAAAAGTTTTTATTAAATACTACGTTTCGACGATTGAGTCTTTTTTAGGTTAAATTTGTACATATTTTATAAATTTGCACAAATTTAGGGGGACAAAATTAAAAAATTCAAAAAGAGTGTGCGTGCGTTCTTATAAAATTAAAATTTTAAATATGTTTTTACAAACTTTTGCTTAAACTTATGGCGGTTGCTCAAGTTTGAAGAACATATACTTGTATATGTTTGGTCCGGTGATCTACTTGTAGACTCACAGGATAGCCATTTTTTTAAAGACTGAAAGCATTCGGGGCGATTGTGATGTGTTTTTGTGTTTTGAAATCTTTCACTTAAAATTATGTCAGTAATTCCAAGTTGGAGGGACACATATTCCATATGTTTTTTGGTCATGTTAACCACTAAGAACAGGAAGAAAAGGTAAAAGAGATGAAATGGTAAACAGGTTCAATCTGAAACTGTTGGATCAGGATCCCTAGAGGAAATCAAGCATGTTTTTAAATGTGTGAACAATTTTGATGCTTCTACCTCATGTGCAGATATAGTAAATGATGTTGCTTCTGATAGTAAAGGGGTTTAGGCTAGTGAAAATGAATCTCATTCTAACGTGTCATCAAACTTAGATGACACCATAACTCAAAATTGCACTAATAATAATACACAGAGTTGTGGCAACGAAGGGAAGGAACGTAAGAAATCAGCACAACAAGGACAGTCTCGTCCTCATAGATCCTCCGGATGTCCATGTGTTAATAAATCATTGGGTGGTTTTTATATTAAGAGGAAAACATGTTACCACTGTGGCACGCCAGGACATATAGCCAGAAATTGTGTCCATCGTCTATATGTTCCCTATTACAAGCAAAATCAGAAGGTTGTGCCAAGGAGCAAGAAGAATGGAAAAACATTTCCTAAGAAGGAGTTCCAACATGAAGCAAGTGCTTTCGTTGACATTAGAAGAAGGATGAAGGTGTGTTTCGTCTGATGGATCGGCAGGCATTTGGCAAAGGAGTGTCACTACCGTGCTGTTAATAGACAAGCTTCTCAAGTGAAAGGTAACAGGTTTCAACCAGTGGTTAAACAAAATGCTTATTTTTCAAAACCACGTGTATCTGTACAATGGGTCACAGATACTCAAGGAGTCAAAGTTAATATGTCAAGTTTGCACTCAAATGATTTAGAAACTGTTAAAAGAAAAAGAAATTTTCAAAAGTCAAAGGGTGTTAAGAGTTCTAAGAATTCGAATTCGAATTCGAATTGCTCCACTCCAAAGTATGTTCTATCAAATTTCACTAAACCAAGACAGACTTGGAAACTTAAAACTCAGCAAACAGAATCTGTATTAACAAATGATTCTGTTAAATATGGGAAAGATATGAGTTGGCAAGAGGTCACATATGTTGATGCTCAAGGGAACCCCAAGACATTTATGACTTGGGTTCATATGTCTAACCGATTCCGCTATGCGTGTAGGAACAACCACAAATTCATTGTTTATTAAATGGGTTGTTCCAGGCACATGACAGGGCAAATATCCATTGTTTTAAATCTTTAAACCATGAAATGGATCATTTGTTTCCTAGACTGGATTTAGGGTGATAGAACGTTTTTAATCTGCTCTCTAAGTGTGTAGGAACAAATCAGGGAATACATCGCATATTAAAAGGTTTGTTCCAGACATTAAACTCACAAGGATGCAGAATCTCAAAACAAGCTTATTCCTATGGGAGATTCTAACAAATGGAAAGAAGATGTCTTGAAAATAAAAGGTAACCGTATCACTTTGGTATGAAAGATTGATCAGTCAAAATTTTAATTTTTTATTAAAAAATTACAAAAATATGTTCACGTATAGATTTTCAAGTATAGTGTATTTTGTTTCCCAAAAATGAGAAAATGACTTGAACGTGCATGAGAAATGATAGTACATCAATTGGCTGACTATCACACTTCATAAAAGTTTTTATTAAATACTACGTTTCGACGATTGAGTCTTTTTTAGGTTAAATTTGTACATATTTTATAAATTTGCACAAATTTAGGGGGACAAAATTAAAAAATTCAAAAAGAGTGTGCGTGCGTTCTTATAAAATTAAAATTTTAAATATGTTTTTACAAACTTTTGCTTAAACTTATGGCGGTTGCTCAAGTTTGAAGAACATATACTTGTATATGTTTGGTCCGGTGATCTACTTGTAGACTCACAGGATAGCCATTTTTTTAAAGACTGAAAGCATTCGGGGCGATTGTGATGTGTTTTTGTGTTTTGAAATCTTTCACTTAAAATTATGTCAGTAATTCCAAGTTGGAGGGACACATATTCCATATGTTTTTTGGTCATGTTAACCACTAAGAACAGGAAGAAAAGGTAAAAGAGATGAAATGGTAAACAGGTTCAATCTGAAACTGTTGGATCAGGATCCCTAGAGGAAATCAAGCATGTTTTTAAATGTGTGAACAATTTTGATGCTTCTACCTCATGTGCAGATATAGTAAATGATGTTGCTTCTGATAGTAAAGGGGTTTAGGCTAGTGAAAATGAATCTCATTCTAACGTGTCATCAAACTTAGATGACACCATAACTCAAAATTGCACTAATAATAATACACAGAGTTGTGGCAACGAAGGGAAGGAACGTAAGAAATCAGCACAACAAGGACAGTCTCGTCCTCATAGATCCTCCGGATGTCCATGTGTTAATAAATCATTGGGTGGTTTTTATATTAAGAGGAAAACATGTTACCACTGTGGCACGCCAGGACATATAGCCAGAAATTGTGTCCATCGTCTATATGTTCCCTATTACAAGCAAAATCAGAAGGTTGTGCCAAGGAGCAAGAAGAATGGAAAAACATTTCCTAAGAAGGAGTTCCAACATGAAGCAAGTGCTTTCGTTGACATTAGAAGAAGGATGAAGGTGTGTTTCGTCTGATGGATCGGCAGGCATTTGGCAAAGGAGTGTCACTACCGTGCTGTTAATAGACAAGCTTCTCAAGTGAAAGGTAACAGGTTTCAACCAGTGGTTAAACAAAATGCTTATTTTACAAAACCACGTGTATCTGTACAATGGGTCACAGATACTCAAGGAGTCAAAGTTAATATGTCAAGTTTGCACTCAAATGATTTAGAAACTGTTAAAAGAAAAATAAATTTTCAAAAGTCAAAGGGTGTTAAGAGTTCTAAGAATTCTAATTCGAATTCGAATTGCTCCACTCCAATGTATGTTCTATCAAATTTCACTAAACCAAGACAGACTTGGAAACTTAAAACTCAGCAAACAGAATCTGTATTAACAAATGATTCTGTTAAATATGGGAAAGATATGAGTTGGCAAGAGGTCACATATGTTGATGCTCAAGGGAACCCCAAGACATTTATGACTTGGGTTCATATGTCTAACCGATTCCGCTATGCGTGTAGGAACAACCACAAATTCATTGTTTATTAAATGGGTTGTTCCAGGCACATGACAGGGCAAATATCCATTGTTTTAAATCTTTAAACTATGAAATGGATCATTTGTTTCCTAGACTGGATTTAGGGTGATAGAACGTTTTTAATCTGCTCTCTAAGTGTGTAGGAACAAATCAGGGAATACATCGCATATTAAAAGGTTTGTTCCAGACATTAAACTCACAAGGATGCAGAATCTCAAAACAAGCTTATTCCTATGGGAGATTCTAACAAATGGAAAGAAGATGTCTTGAAAATAAAAGGTAACCGTATCACTTTGGTATGAAAGATTGATCAGTCAAAATTTTAATTTTTTATTAAAAAATTACAAAAATATGTTCACGTATAGATTTTCAAGTATAGTGTATTTTGTTTTCCAAAAATGAGAAAATGACTTGAACGTGCATGAGAAATGATAGTACATCAATTGGCTGACTATCACACTTCATAAAAGTTTTTATTAAATACTACGTTTCGACGATTGAGTCTTTTTTAGGTTAAATTTGTACATATTTTATAAATTTGCACAAATTTAGGGGGCAAAATTAAAAAATTCAAAAAGAGTGTGCGTGCGTTCTTATAAAATTAAAATTTTAAATATGTTTTTACAAACCTTTGCTTAAACTTATGGCGGTTGCTCAAGTTTGAAGAACATATACTTGTATATGTTTGGTCCGGTGATCTACTTGTAGACTCACAGGATAGCCATTTTTTTAAAGACTGAAAGCATTCTGGGCGATTGTGATGTGTTTTTGTGTTTTGAATTCTTTCACTTAAAATTATGTCAGTAATTCCAAGTTGGAGGGACACATATTCCATATGTTTTTTGGTCATGTTAACCACTAAGAACAGGAAGAAAAGGTAAAAGAGATGAAGTATGGTAAACAGGTTCAATCTGAAACTGTTGGATCAGGATCCCTGGAGGAAATCAAGCATGTTTTTAAATGTGTGAACAATTTTGATGCTTCTACCTCATGTGCAGATATAGTAAATGATGTTGCTTCTGATAGTAAAGGGGTTTAGGCTAGTGAAAATGAATCTCATTCTCACGTGTCATCAAAATTAGATGACACCATAACTCAAAATTGTACTAATAATAATACACAGAGTTGTGGCAACGAAGGGAAGGCACGTAGAAATCAGCACAACAAGGACAGTCTCGTCCTCATAGATCTTCCGGACGTCCATGTGTTAATAAATCATTGGGCGCTTTTTATATTAAGAGGCAAACATGTTACCACTGTGGCACGCCGGGACATATAGCATGAAATTGTGTCCATCGTCTATATGTTCCCTATTACAAGCAAAATCAGAAGGTTGTGCCAAGGGGCAAGAAGAATGGAAAAACCTTTCCTAAGAAGGAGTTCCAACATGAAGTAAGTGCTTTCATTGACATAAAAGAAGGATGAAGGCGTGTTTCTTCTGATGGATTGGCGGGCATTTGGCACAGGAGTGTCACTACCGTATTGTTAATAGACAAGCTTCTCAAGTGAAAGGTAACAGGTTTCAACAGAATCCAGTGGTTAAACAAAATGCTTATTTTACAAAACCACGTGTATCTGTACAACGGGTCACAGATACTCAAGGAGTCAAAGTTAATATGACAAGTTTGCACTCAAATGATTTAGAAACTGTTAAAAGAAAAATAAATTTTCAGAAGTCAAAGAGTGTTGAGAGTTTTAAGAATTCGAATTCGAATTGCTCCACTCCAAAGTATGTTCTATCAAATTTCACTAAACCAAGACAGACTTGGAAACTTAAAACTCAGCAAACAGAATCTGAATTAACAAATGATTCTGTTAAATATGGGAAAGATATGAGTTGGCAAGAGGTCACGTATGTTGATGCTCAAGGGAACCCCAAGACATTTATGACTTGGGTTCCTATGTCCAAATTATTCCGCTATGCGTGTAGGAACAACCACAAATTCATTGTTTATTAAATGGGTTGTTCCAGGCACATGACAGGGCAAATATCCATTGTTTTAAATCTTTAAACCATGAAATGGATCATTTGTTTCCTGGACGGGATTTTAGGGTGATAGAACGTTTTTAATCTGCTCTCTAAGTGTGTAGGAACAAATCAGGGAATACATCGCATATTAAAAGGATTGCTCCAGACATTAAACTCGCAAGGATGCAGAATCTCAAAACAAGCTTATTCCTAGAGGAGATTCTAACAAATGGAAAGATGATGTCTTGAAGATAAAAGGTAACCGTATCACTTTGGTATGAAAGATTGATCAGTCAAAAGGATTTTAAAATTTTAAATTTTTATTAAAAAATTACAAAAATATGTTCACGTATAGTTTTTCAAGTATAGTGTATTTTGTTTCCCAAATATGAGAAAATGACTTGAACGTGCATGAGAAATGATAGTACATCAGTTGGCTGACTATCACACTTCATAAAAGTTTTTATTAAATACTATGTTTCGACGATTGAGTCTTTTTGAGGTTAAAGTTGTACATATTTTATAAATTTGCACAAATTTAGGGGGACAAAATTAAAAAATTCAAAAAGTGTGTGCGTGCGTTCTTATAAAATTAAAATTTTAAATATGTTTTTACACACTTTTGATTAATGTTTATGTCGGTTGCTCAAGTTTGAAGAACATGTACTTGTATATGTTTGGTCCGGTGATCTACTTGTAGACTCACAGGATAGCCAGACTGAAAGCATCCGGGGCGATTGTGATGTGTTTTTGTGTTTTGAATTCTTTCACTTAAAATTATGTCGGTAACTCCAAGTTGGAGGGACACGTATTCTCATATGTTTTTTGGTCCTGTTAACCACTAGTGGTCATACGGGATAGCCATTTACCTGAAAACTGAAGAGTGACCGGGGTGACTGAGTTCTTAACATGTGTGTCTTCTGTGATTTTATGGGAAGTGATATCATTATCTAGTTTACAGCTTTTTAGAAGCTTAAAAATATTTTCAAATGAAAATTGATCCAACATTTGGAAAATGATAGATAAATTGTTTTTGTGTGCCTAACGGGTGAAGTTATTAAGCTTAAAAGGCTCTAGAACAGTCATTGATTTGTATGGTAGCTTTCCATGATGCGTAAAAGTTGAAGTGATATAAACTAAATATGCTAAACTTACTGTGGAGAGTCATTTTGAAGAAATTTGCATGTCTCCATATACATCTCTCTAAATGATAGGCAGAAAAGCAATTACCCAGTCATACACGAGCCCGTTATGTCTTGATCATCAAAAATATTATGTTTCTAAGTTTTTGCTGAAGAAAAAAAAAGATGAGAAAAACAAAAAGAGAGAAAAATATATAATAAAAAATAAAAAAAGGAATTATTGTGAAGCAAAAAAAAAATAAATAAATAAATAAAAATTCGTATTTCAAAAGCTTAAAGGGTCAAACTAGAGCTACAGAGATGGGGGCACAAAAGTAAGTCCTGTCATGTTTCGAATGAAAGGCCTGTAAGTCCGGATGGCTTGTAACTCCAACGTTCAACCTTAAAGCTTAAATTATTGTTTGTTTATCTATAAAAATCTTTTGATCAAGCACTAGGGGGTTGGAGTCAAATTGGGGTGATATGGGTAAAGCCAAATACGCTTTGAGAAGGGATAGGAGGCATCACAGGTCCATGAGTGATGTCCATCTAAGCTTTATGCCGAACTGAACCTAATTCATATCACTGATGCAATGAAAATAATGCTAAGTTCGTTATACCTGCTATCAACCTGTTTCTTTATGTCATAATAACGCTGAACATGAATCTTTGTGAAAGCACCTTAATCAATATGATTCCATGTTCGGATCTTTTCATAAAGGCGACATTTTTATCAAGAAAACTGAAATTTGATCCCAAATTTTTGCTAATTTACAAGAAGACCGGGTGATTAAATTTGTTTTATTTGTTGTTTTTGGTCTTATTTTATTTCATTTATTTTATTTTTACTTATTTATTACTCTTGTCGAAACAAATGTGTTAAGAAATCATTTTAAAATTTGTCTTCTGTTAATGAAATATGATTTCGGTTATTGTGTTATAGTTGGTTCAGCTGGTATGATCTCATTTCAAGTCTTTTCAAGAAAATCATAAAAATTATAATATATATATATATACCTGTCTTATTTTGTTTTATTTAATTGTTTTCAAAATATTGTGGTTGATTTTTCTATCAAAGTTGATTGTTCTTTCAAGACTGTTTTCTCGCAACGGAAGCATATGAAGTATCTGAGATTCAAATTGGATTATACTTTCAAAATGGGGGAGATGGTAGAGTATTGGATGCAGATGCTGAAATTGTTGATCATGTTCGAGTAAAGATTCTGAAGGTTTTTGAAAGCATCAGTCTAAGGGGGAGATTGTTGGGTCATAATTTGGTTAGACTGATGCATATCAAAAGGCCACGACATGATCAAGACTAAAGTGATGTAAACGAAGACGAATTGAATAATTGCATTGGTGTAATACCGAAATCCTTATGGATTTCAGTTAGGCTAGTCTGAAGTGAAATAAACACAACGAAGCTACAAACCAAGGGGGAGATTGTTGGGTCCATATTTGGTGATTTGTACTTAGTTATATGTTTATTGGGTTTAGTATTGGGCTATGAATGTAAATTGATATCCTTATGGATTTCGGTGGGCTTTGGGCTTGGTTGGGCTAGTGTTTTGGTTTCCCTATAAATAGATCTTATTGTATAGGGTTTAGGGTTTGAACACTTTGAGAGCCACCATCTAGAGAGCAATATCAGTTTGTGTAATCTCATGTACCAGACGTTTTAATAATATAATCGTGTGCATTGAGTATTACATCGTGTTCATCATATTCATATTGTTCGTATTATTGTTCTTGAATTACCACTGTGTTAGGATTCCGCACTAACATCGTGTCCGGGTTGATATCATATTGTAGTGATCCAGATTTCGGGACTTACATAGTATTACAAAAATGAGTTTGAGGGTAAATCCGGGTCCACTAGAAAATGATATTTTATTTGCTACTAATGAACACCGAGCTTATTCTTTGTTTAAAGGATACTTGAAGGAAAATAATGTATTGAATATTAGGCTAGGCGATAAAAAATTTTAGGAGTCTCTTAGATATAAAGCAATCCCACCAAGTGTTATGACATACACTCGTTTAGCGGGTTTTGGTGGCGTATCGATTGCGGTTATAGGACCGTCGATCATACATTAGTTACCTCTTTGGTCGAGAGATGCGTCCAGAAACGCACATCTTTCATTTTTCATTCGGTGAAGCAACGGTAACTCTACAAGACATACAAGTTTTATGGGGTTTGCCAGTCAACGGTGCCGCAATTACCGGTGTTAATTACAAGTTCTCGCTAGAGTAAATGGTTAGTATGTGTGAATAACTTTTGGGTTTTACGCCTGAAACAAGAGATATAGTTGGGTGTAAGCTAAGTTTACTACACAATTTAAACGAATTAAAAAACCCGCTTTCCTGACAATCCAACCGAGGAGCAATATATAAAACGCGCGAGGTTGTATATACTGCATTTGCTTGGTTATACCCTTTTTGTTGATTCCGCGAACAACTTGGTACACTTTTATTTTTTAAATCACTTAGGTGATTTAAATGCATGCGGTTAGTTAAGTTGGGGGAGTGCAGTATTAGCATGTTTGTATAAAAACCTGTGCAAAGCATCATCAAATTTAGCTGCGAAGATTTGTGGTCCTACGTTCCTATTGCAGATATGGGCATGGGAGAGGATACGTTGCATAGATCCAACAATTTCTTATGAGGTCGATTTTACCAAACCATACGGTGCTAGGTATGTTAAAAATTGAGTTGTTTTGTGGATTTACGTTTTAAATTTATTTTTAGTAATCAGGTTACTTTTTTTTAGGTGGCGGACCGACTTATCATATTTAGAGACCCGTCACATGTAGTCAAAACATACCATGATCTACTCGTTGATTTACGTGAAAACATGGTAACTGGACTAAACATTCTTTAATAATAACATACTTATTAATTAAATATTAATTTATCTATGTTATGGTCAGTTTAATTTTAATTGGACCCCATATAATGACATAATTGGGTCATGACCCATCTTTGTTTCCTGTATTCCAATAATTCACCCATTTGTTGAGAATGATTTGATGTTTAAAACATAGGCAATGCAGAGAATAAAACGATGATGGTATTTTTAAAACATGTAAAGGAATATTAGTGTAGGATTTGATATATGAAGTATAGGTAAAGAATCAAAAAAGAGTATAAGATTCTTATTCTTAGGTAGAGATTTGATGTGTTCAAACATGGCTACCCACCCTTGCAAGATAAAAAAAATGTGTCAGGTTTTGTTAAAAGTCTTACCCCTCCCCCCCCCCCCCTGCGAGTTATCCATTTTTACAAAAGAGTTAGTAAACTACCTAGAAATACAAAAGGTCTCTTTAAACCACCTATTAGTACAAAAAATTCAACAAAATATTGTAATGAGGACAACTAAGGTTGTTTGCTGACAATCCTTTTTTGATGAGATGATAAAATGATTTGGGTTTGAAATAAAAGGTTAACGGTTCAATCAGTATAATATACAACATTTAACTGTTAAAAAAAAAGAAGAAGAAAAACTAAAGGTCTTTGATGGAATTTATTATGATAATAAAAACCAATAAGAATAGTGGAGAAAAGATGCAATACAAAAATTACTTAACATACAAAAAAACAAGAATACTTGTATTTCATGAAATCAATCCATGAAATCTCATCAAAGGATCTCGAAATCGTCAATATATATCCAATTAATCATTGGTTCACCGAAATAAACAGCTTTGGATCGTTAATCGATCAACTTTTTACTTTTTTTCACAAAAACCGTTTTTGAGCCTTTTTAGCGTTTTAGTTTTTGACTGAGCATTTTAGGTTTTTGGTTGAACGTTTTAGTATTTTTACCTTTGAGCGTCTCGTGTATCTATCGTACGTTTAGGCATTATTGTACATTATCTCAACCAAAGAATAGTGATGGGAGTCTTTATTAAAAATGGTGACTTATCTATTGACGATTAGTGCCTTAGCATTAACACGTTATTTGATGTCAAATCCAACTTTAATGCCAACACAAATTAAAAGAATTTGGTCACATACATGATCAATTATTCAATTGTGTTTCTGAAAAGTTCGATCAAATTGCTACAATTTTTTTCCTTTATCGCCTTTTCACTAGAAAGTTCAAAGCTATGGCCTCGGACAATGCCTCACACAAATCAATTCCTTCTTCGAAATCTATATAGAGTCAAAATCGACAATTCACAACTTTGTAGTACGAGGAATTCGAACCATGGGTCTCGATACCACCAAGACTATCAACATGTTGTTTATCATTAACAATCAAACGCTAATCCATCATGAGGTTGCGAACATCATCTTCATGGGGCCTGTGTAGGGCCTCGTACAATCACTACGAGGATTATAACCGACCTCGAGGAGTCGAGGATATGTCTACCTCATGATCCACAACCTTTCACCACAATGCTTCAAAAAGCGGTGATTTATATACAACGCTCGTGTTAAGAATGAGTTTTGCAATTCAGTAGTCGATCCGATGTGCAGGAAATAAAACACAAAATTGAATATTACTTTTCCCGAAAACAATACATTCTTTATTAAGAAATCAAATTTTATGATTGAATCGATATAATTAACATACGTTATGATACCACATGTTGATTATATCCTTAAAACATGAGTAAAACATAAACCCCAATGTGTCGATTCAATCATAATAATAAATTAGACATCCTGATAGATAACTTACTTGTAGAAATCGATATAATAGAGAAGGTTGATGATGCCATGATGATTCCCGATTTGGTTTCCATTACGATTTCACTGATTGATGGAGATCTTGGATAAAAAGTTATTGGTGTAATTGTTATTTGACTTATAAGGAAACCCTAGTATATATATATATATATATATATATATATATATATATGGATACGTTCATCAAATAGCCCACATATCTTACGAGCCCAATTAGTTTATTTGACTAATTATGAATATTTAAATGATAATGAGGCCACATTATTGGGCTTTTTCCAAAAATAAGAATTAGACACACAACCTATCTCATTCTAATAACATAACTACATAACTAAAAGCATTATAAGTAATGTGAAATCAAATCTTATATTTTCTCACACAAATAGAGGTTTGGTGTTTGTTTTTTATATTTCTAATCTAATTTATTTGCTAGAGATTTCCAAATCCATGTGAAGTTGTTGGATTATACGTGGAGTTCAAAGAGGTATTTGTACATTGCATTAAAACTTTTCGATAGAGATACAAACATTAGTGATACACAAACACCACTTGCCAAAAACTCTTCAAACCCATTCATATGTATGTTTAGCCCTTGAATGCCTGAAACCACCATCATAAAGAAAGGTCATTTAATTACACATTATCACAAGATAAATATATAATCTATGAAAAGATTCATTCCACTTACAGCAAAGATGGTGGCGTGACCCGGGTCAGCAAGGTGAGCAAACAGGTTGTCAATGGGTCCGGTTCCGGTGTAAATGGCTTGGAACCATGCACCCATCACAGCCAACATAGCCAATCTTCCATTCTTGATCTCTTTTGTCCTCAACTCCTTGAGCTTTGCGGGTGAGCCGCTTCCCCACCCGAGTGGGTCGAACCATAGTCCACCTGGGTAGCCCACATCGGTTCCGGTTAGCTTGTTGTTGGGGAAGATAGGGTCGGTGTTTACGGACCCAGGTTTGAGGATATCAGCCCATCTTCTGCCTTCGGCCCATCCGATGAAAATAAGCTCAACGATGAAGAGTGTGGTTTTGTCTGTGAAGTATTCTTGTTCACCAGCAGTGTACCATGACGGAGTGTTTAAGATTCCAATTTTTGTTAGGAATTCTGGGATGAAAATCCCGGCTGCACCTAACATGGCCCATCTGCAGTGTACGAGTTCTGCTTGTACGTTCCATCTTAAGGTCTCGGGATCGGATCCTATCATTCACAAATACCTTCGTGTTAATAAACATCGGAAATAGGGCAAATTCTCACTGGACTCATCAATACCCTGCTAACTAACTAACTAACTAACTAACTAACTAACGAGATCATATACGACCCACATGAGTTGTCAGTGGTGTATAATTCTAAATGGTATATATATGAGTGCCTATAGCTTTGTCCCAACTAAATTTAGTGCAATCAATGTCAAACAATTCCTTCGACAAACATTCTAACATGGTTCTTAATAGGTGCGATCTATTCGTGTTCGTGAAAATTAAGAAACCGAAACTATTATGCTTACCTAGGCCAAGAGGATCAAAACCAAAGTCTCCAGGTAGGCTGCAAATTATCAAAACTAAACGTTACAAATTTAAGATCACCAAACCGATACCAAATATTTATCGGTCTTCTTTTTACGCAATTAAGTTATATAATTAAACCGAACCTGCCATCGAGCCATTCTGGTGGGGTGCTTCCAGGGAACCAAATGGGTCTATCGGGGTCAGCTGCAACACACACGGTTCCAAACGATCGTGAACTGGATGGCGCACCCACCTTGCTAACTCTCAGTTTCTTCCCACTAAGAAAAGATACCTTTGTTGATCCAACAATAGTTCCACTCTTCTGTGAACTGTATATATTAGTTGATACATGCATTAGTAATTTAGTACTCTATGTACTGATGTACGACCCACATTGCAAAGTAGGATATTACCTCGGAGAAGCGAAAGCAACAGCCGCAATGGTGGAAGAAGCAAAAGCAGTGGAAGCCATTGTTGTTAAGTTAATATTTTGGGTTCAAGAATTGGTGATGAATAATGAGTAGTAGTTTGTGATGAAGAATATGGTTGGTGTTAAAGGCACAATGGGCTTATCTACAAGGATAGGAGTAGAAGAAATATGGATGTGATTGGTTGCTTGGGTTGCCATGTGGGCCTTAGCAGAATCTCATTGGGCTGATGTGGCATCCAATAATCTCATGCTAGTGATTCATGTTGTAACCTGTTTGTGGCTGCGAATGCTTGAGGGCAATATTGACTTTTACCCAACAAGGGGGAAGTGTTACTAACAGGTATTGTTTTCTTGACAAGATCGGACCGTTAGCCCTGGAATCGGATCCTTAGTTGGTTCGGTTTAGAAGGGTTAGACCGGTTCAACTTTATTGTTTTGTTTTTTGAGATTTTTATAGGCAATGACATTTCATGTAAATTCTTTTAAAAAGCAGTATAACGTGTTTACTTTTTATAGGGTCATTTGGTTGTTGAGTCCAGTTTGACTAGTAACGGGTGACGGAGGTTAATTCTATAACCCGTCTGGTAATGAAAGAATTGCGAAACTGTTTATTTATTTTAAGCAACATATTTTGAATTATTTATTTGGGTTACGTATTTAATCAGAAAATAACAAATAACTAGTTTGAATAAAAATTTTTCAATGAGAGGCATTCTCAATATTTTAAGCCCATTGACAAAAATAAAGGAACTGTCTGTACTCTGTTATAGGCTTGTAGCCTATATAAATGAAGAATCATCAACGGCCCATTATAGGGTACCACCGTACCACAGTGCCACAAATCTCGCCTCAAATCAATTCACCATTTCACCGAGTTTGGATCCATAAAGTTCCAAAACCATCCAAAATTGGGCTTTTAGGATAGAAGCCAGGCACAGATAGAAATCTAGAATACATCATAATCTTTAACTTATTGTACTAAATTTAGGGTCAAATAATTTTACAAAAGAAAATAAAAATAAGAAGAATGAGAAAGTTTTGTAGTCACATAAAAAAAATCCTTTCAAATAGTAAACAAAAGAAATTAATAAAAAAAATCACAACTCAAATTTAATTAAAAAACGAAAAAAATAAATACACAAAAATGTTTCACTGTCTTTCTCGTTCTAAAAAAGAAAAGACACAATGATGAGTGAAAAAGATAATTGTGTTTTTTTTGTTTATTTTCTTCATTGATTAAGTCTTTTTTCCTTGACATTGTATCTTTTTTTCTTTATATTGCGTTATTTTACTCAACATTGTGCTATATTTTATACAACATTGTGTTATATTTTGCGATATATTGTGTATTTTTTAGTTATAATTGTGTTTTTGTTTATTTTCGTTATTGTGTTTTTTCGTCAATTTTAATTTTTTTATTTTTATTTTAAGTTATGATTATTTTATTATTTTTTTTGAAATTATTTTAAGGGGTTTTTTAGTCACAAATATTTTTCACACTTCTAATTTTTGTCTCTCTTTATATTTTAATTTTACTCTCAGGAAATTTTATAAACGGTAAAATATTGCCTCTATTTATTATTAATTAAAAAAAATTGTTGGCCAATCTCTCCAAGTCCATACACTTTAATTAAAATTTTAAATATTAGTTATTTTCATTTAGCAAAAAAGTAATATGTATGTTGGCCAATCTCATTACAATCTTTAATTTCACATTTTAAATATTTATTATTTTGATTTAGAAAAATGGTAAATATATAACTAGATCTACATCAATAAACAAAATACAACTTTTTACCATCTTTGTCTTAAAATAAATATATTCAATTCTGAATTTCTGATATCTCTAATGTCTAATATAAATGTGTTCTTATACAATACTTTTATTTAATTTCTCATTCTATCATTAAGCAGTAAATTAAATTATTAGTTATGACTTTTTTAAAGTGCCAACACTTTCAAGGGATTTAGTTTATTAACTAATCACACTTTTCCATTTTTATAACGACCAACTGTCCAACTACAAACCCCTAAACTAGTTTATATAATTTGTTTACAATGGAATTTGAACCCTCACGATTTAAGTATGACCCATCTTTTCAACACAATCCTTGACTAAGCCAATATTTATTATTGTACATCTTTCGTTACTTACTAAAAGTTCTTAAAAAGTTAATTTTAACGGAAAACTTTATCGATTTGCATAAAGTTTCTACATTTATTTATATAAAAATATTAACAATCAAGCTTACTTTATTGATCGAGTATAGGAAATGTATGATTGATTCATGGGACAAAAACTTAAAAAAGTAAAAATATTAAAAGCATTGTCCAATTGTCAACACCTTTTCCTATATGCTATATGCCTATAATTCAATGTTTTAAAACCAATAAATACGGGTTGGTTTAGGTTGCATTGGATTTCGGGTAAGGACCTAGTACAATAGAGTTTTATCTCAAATTAGTGTTGGTGGAAAAAATATTTACCATTTTGGTGTTCCTTAAAAATTATTTACCAAACTAGTATTTTTCATTTATTTTAGTATTAGTCTTTTACTTTTAAATCAAAGACTCTTTTAAATTTTCTATTTAGTTAATCTATTATATATTTTTGTATTTTGTATTATATTTTTTAAATATTTTATACAATCAATCCAGTATCTTTTCTTTCTTTTTTCTTAATTAAGCAACGATTTCTATATTTTACCATTTTTTATCATACACTTTTTTTATTTTTTTACCAACTCGTTCTAAATTTTTTATTATTATTATTATTATTATATTTTATTTTTTATCAACCAATGCCAATATAAAACATAAGTATCAGCCACTGTGAAGATGAAGCACATTCATCCTAAATAATTTAACAATGAGATAGAGAAATAAAGAAGAATAATCAAAATTAAAATTTGACATGCTATGAGTTTCAATATCAATATATACAAAAATAAGAAATTCAAATAAAGTCGAGTCGATACTAATACATATAAAACTCAAACGGAAAAAAAGTATTGTCGAGTTGGTACCGGTCTCAACAATATTAAACAAATTAAAAGACAGCGCGGCAAATAAATTTGACCCGCTTGCTGGTTGTAATCCACATTGGTTTAAATTTCATTTACTTTAGCATCTTCACATGCAACTATTATTCGAGAATCTGTGTTGAAATCCTGGTTTTGAATCATATATATATTACATTAGCATGGTTCGTTATGTAAAACAAAGACAATTCTAAAAGATTTTAATATAATTTTAAAAGGTGATATCACAAATCAGATTTTAGTATAAACTAATGATCAGTCCATTAAAACATTCCTATTGGTTTTTGATAAACTTGAAGATAAATAATAGTTTTTTTCTTTTTTTCTAACCAAGATAATAGTTGACAAGTGGATTCTTATGTTTTATATTGACAGTGAATGATGATTCTTATGGTTCATATGGACATTGGTAATAAGAATAAAATATAATAAAAAGACAATATCTGAAACTGAGTTGATAAAAAAATAAGAAAAAAGGGTTCATTGAAAAAAAATGGTAAAAGATAAAAAGAATTGATTGGTAAAAAAAGGATAGAATAGAAGATATCGGGTTGATCTTATAAAAATATATAATAGATTAACTAAATAGAAAAATTAAAAAGAGTTTTTGATTTAAAACTTAAAGATGAATACAAAATAAATGAAAAACACTAATTTGGTAAATAGTTTTCCAAGAACACCAAAATGATAAATATTTTTTCCACCAACACTAGTTTGGAAAAAAACTCTACAATATAGCCCGGTTATTTGGGCCGGGGTTTTTGGTTTTCGTATCGCCGGGCCTTCTTTTAAGAAAAAATGAACAACCAATTAAATCTTTTAACTTATGATTTAAACCTTTTAAGCTAGTGCAAACTGATCGAAGATTTCTACATCCATATACTATCGAAATCACAATCAAACTTTCTATCAATATGCGATTAAATCCGTTCTTCCTGCCAATTTTAGTAGTGAGTCATGCATCAATTCCAAGTTCATAAACTATATATAGATTTGTTATCGTAATATTGTAGTTGATTATGTATGTGATGGGTTGAGTTATAATAAGAAGATTAGTTTTCCTAAAAATGATAGGAAATAATCTTGTCCATTCATTTTAAAATTAAATGGTTGAGATTAGATTAGAGAAATCATAAAGTGTAAAACAAGGGTAAGGGCATAATAGGGATAACACATTTGTTGACTTTCTCTCTCTACATGCAAGGCACATGTCAAATACCCCCATCATTTTAAAACGTCCATAACTTTTTTATATGACATGTTTTTTTTTAAAACAATTTCACCATAATAACAAGTGTTTTTTTATCTTTTATATGAGTACCATATTGCTTTATAAAAATAAAAAAAATCGTGGGTTTTTACAAGGTGTGTTTTATCATAATTGTGTTTTACAAAATTGTGTTATACAAATGTGTTTTATTTTTTCATAGTGTTTTTTGCATTGTGTTTTTTACTTTGTGTTATTTAATTGTGTTTTCATTGTGTTTTTGTCATTGTGTTTTTATTTTCATAGTGTTTTTTCCATTGTGTTTTTTACATTGTGTCTTTTTCATTGTGTTTTTCATAGGGTTTTATTTTCCGGCGAAATTTTCGAAGACTTTTCCGGCAAGGTGGTGGTGGTGGGTGGCGGTGGGCGGTGGTAGTTGTAGGAGATGAGTGAAAATTTAAGTGGGTTCTAATTAAGTGTGTTTTAATTAAGTAGGTTTTTGAAAATAAATTAAGTGGGTTTCAATATTAAGGTAGTAGACTAAAATATCATCCTTCCTAGCCTTCTTAGGAAAACCAAACTTCTTATTTGATCCTTTCTCTATATTTGATATCTTTTAAAAAAAGTTCATTTATTAATGACTAGGTTTCAAAAGTGTTTCAACTAAGTCACTTAAATTTAAAAAATATTTCAATTAAGTTATTCAACTTTCATATTATATTGAATTAAAGGTTTTAACAGGTTTCTTTTTTTGTTTCACAAAGGAAATCTTTTTATCTTTTTTTTATGCTGACATTGAGTGGCGACATGATTTTATTTTATATTTTTGAATTTTAATATTATTAACGTTTTTTAAAAATTTTTAAATATAACTACATATATTACAGATTCCGACCCTCGCACCTTATCCTCCATTTCTTTCTTGACGCACAAAAATATCGGTGAGACTCTATTTGGGAAAAATATACATGAGTGACCTAATTGGAACACTTTTGAAACTTGGTTACTATTCTATGAGTATTCCCTTATTTTTTTAAAGTTAAAGTTGTATTTTATAGAATTATATGGGGTTCTAATTTCCGGCAAGGTGGTGGTGGTGGGTGGCGGTGGGCGGTGGTAGTTGTAGGAGATGAGTGAAAATTTAAGTGGGTTCTAATTAAGTGTGTTTTAATTAAGTAGGTTTTTGAAATTAAATTAAGTGGGTTTCAATATTAAGGTAGTAGACTAAAATATCATCCTTCCTAGCCTTCTTAGGAAAACCAAACTTCTTATTTGATCCTTTCTCTATATTTGATATCTTTTAAAAAAAGTTCATTTATTAATGACTAGGTTTCAAAAGTGTTTCAACTAAGTCACTTAAATTTAAAAAATATTTCAATTAAGTTATTCAACTTTCATATTATATTGAATTAAAGGTTTTAACAGGTTTCTTTTTTTGTTTCACAAAGGAAATCTTTTTATCTTTTTTTTATGCTGACATTGAGTGGCGACATGATTTTATTTTATATTTTTGAATTTTAATATTATTAACGTTTTTTAAAAATTTTTAAATATAACTACATATATTACAGATTCCGACCCTCGCACCTTATCCTCCATTTCTTTCTTGACGCACAAAAATATCGGTGAGACTCTATTTGGGAAAAATATACATGAGTGACCTAATTGGAACACTTTTGAAACTTGGTTACTATTCTATGAGTATTCCCTTATTTTTTTAAAGTTAAAGTTGTATTTTATAGAATTATATGATCAACTAATCAACCCGGTTGAACTTTCGATGCAACCTGGTTCAATTGGTTATTTGGTTAGGTTGTACCATTTTTAAGTCCAACCTAATATAAACAGATTTTTAAAACATTACCTATACTATACAGATTCTCCACTTAATATAAACTAATAAGCTTAATTTGATTCATCGTTAATTTAGCAGCTAGATTACAAAAATAGATGTGGAATCAAATTCGATCAGAATTACAAACATAAAAAATAATAATCTACATGTTCATACTTTCTTAGACCATGTGTATTCATTCATGATTTTTAACTTCACATAGACACCACATCACATATTTTATCTTATTTCACTTCACCTCATTTTAAGTAAATTGTTAAATCCCATTTATCTCTCTTTATTTAATGTAAAATTGATTTTTAAATTATTGTGTGTGTAGAGGATTTTACAACCCGCTAACATTTTAGGGGTCAGGCTAAACGTACCCCCCTGGTTGCTTGTCATACCTCCCCCCTGGAAAAACTAAGTTTCATATTACCCCTTAAAACCATATAATTACTAAATTAGCACAAAATTAAGCATTTCATATATTTTTTTTACAAGTCGCGTTTTTTTTATGATTTCAGGTTTAGGGTTTAGGGTTTGGGTTTAGATTTTCGGGTTTAGGATTTAGAGTTTAGGGTTTAGGGTTTAGGTTTTCGGGTTTAGGGTTTAGGATTCGGGTTTAGGGTTCGGGTTTAGGGTTAGGTTTTCGGGTTTAGGGTTTTGGGTTTGGGGTTTTGGGTTTAGGGTTTATTTTGTAAAAGATAAAGAGGTAAAATAAAGATATTATAAATATATATACTATAAAATTAAAGAAAAGATATTATAAATATTTACAAAATTAATACTAAAAAAATAAATTAATAGTAGTACTTGATAGTTTTTAATTTGATATATGTAGTGGAGATTATTAAGTGAAAAAATGTTATAGGGACTAATATGTAAATAAATAATGTTATGAGGTAATAGTAATTAATCTAATAACTTCAGGGGATGTATACTTAGTAAAAATTGTGCAAAGGGGGGGGTACGTTTAGCAGCATCCCATTTTTAATCATGTTGCATTTAACGCCCCTTAACCCATAAAAGAGAGTGATATGACACTCATTAACCATTGCTAACTCAGTTTTAACGCCATGAATGTTAAAGTATACCCCTGGGCTTTAGTAGAAAAACCTGAAAACATAAATCCTAAGGACGATGATGTAATGATAGTGGACACGTTACGTTTGGACTTGGAAGCGATAAGACAATGAGGATGCGGCAATGGACATTTATAATGGGAATAGCGATAGTAGGTGAGGGATATATAGTAATGTTAGGTAAAATGAAGTAAATTCTTGCATGTGATAATGCAATGGTCGTGAACTTGTGATAAATAGAAGTTTGGAGGTGTTTGCATGAGCATGTATTTTACTTAATCAATAAATTTTAATAGCCCAAATTAGTTATAATAAAGTTTAATTTTGATTTGTGTTGTTTAATATTGTAACATTATATACTCGTATATTTAATTGTTTGATATAAGTCTATTTATTTAGTAACATTACGACAATTATAGGGATGATAGTGATATGAAATACTCCGTAATTATCAATTTACACATCCATTTACATTATTTCGAGTGCGAAAAACGGTTATAAAAAATAAATTTTATTTAACTTTTTCCCCTATATTTTTTTTTGACTTAATTTAACATAATAAACAAACTAATTGCTAAATTAGTAAGCCACTTTTTCATATTATTTATACCCGATTAAACATAAACAGACCAAGTGCTAATTACTAAACTATTCTTTCAGATATTTTGATCGAATTAAAGATAAACAGATTAATTAAAAATTAAAAATTACTAGCCGATCCCAAGATGGGGTGTGGGCTGGCTTCAATTTAATAAGAGATTCATAGAAAATGAATTTAATTCACCTACGGGTTTGCATGCTAATGACACTATCATTTTCATACGGTAAGCTTCTCTCATTAGTCTTCACACTTTTGCAACTAAACAATCTAAATTACCTTTTTAGGTAATATCATTTTCATTTAATACTACATTACCATGTAACAAAATAAAAAATACGTCAATTTTATTTACTTAATATTATAAAAAGCCCATTGAAAATTTGTAACGAGTGATATCACCACCGTCCACCGCTAGCAATTAGTGACGGCTACTAACAAACGTTCCGTCACGTTGGTTGACTTTTAGAATACGAGGAAAATTCATGCATGCTCCCTATCCTCATGTGACATGCACATGATCTAATCTTTCACCTATATGCCAACTCATAGCTTTCTGATGTCCACGTGTCACTACATCAAAGCAGCTATGTGTCTTAAAGAGGGAACAGGTGTCACCAATCTCCTTTCGTACCAACAAGCAAGAAGTAGGCCCCTCGTATTTATATTTTGTGATACTATTTTGGGCTTTCTATTTCAAGATATTCACATTTTTATATAGTTCTTTTGGAACCATCGACGAATAAACACGACTGCCCAGAGTAACTTAATGGTAAAAAGCGTTTCTATAGCCCGCAATCGTAGGTAACGCTGGGTAGACTAATCGCACCATCTTCTGTTCCGGGGAAAACCTACCACCCGAATGCCCAAGACTCATTGAGATTGGATTCGAACTTGAGACCTTGCGGTCTTCAGTACAAATCTTCACTTCCCCTTAAATACCAGTTGAGCTAAAGGTTAAAGCAAATTGGCCTACGTTTTTATATCTAGTATAGCTTTGTAGATTGGGGGGGGGGGTCGTGTAACATCCCGTTTCCTAGTTTCGGTTAATATAATGAAAATACGAGTTATTATGAGTCGGACTAGTGTTGGGTTAAATGGATATAGGTTATGGACTTGGGTTATGAAAGAAAGAGGAAAAGACCATGGGCTTAAGCCCATGATCCTTAATTATATAAGTCATAATTACCCATTTAATTTCATTTTACACATATTCCATACACCACCAAAACACACACTTAAGCTCTCTCTTTAATTTATCCCCTTCCTCTAGCCGATCCAAGATAGAAAACCGATCCCGATTCAAGGTAATGATAGTATGATGTTGTATGAGCTTAAACCCGTTAGATATGGTCACGAAACGACGAGCCGACATCGTTAAATCGTTTAAGTCACGAGATCCGGGTGGAATCGGGTATAAACCAAACCTAAGATGAGCCTAGGGATCACCCTAGCTCAGATCTGGATCGAACGGGGCAAAAAAACGGTGAAAAACGAGTCGAAACTCGTTTTTCCAGCGAAACCGCTTTTTTCCAGCAACGGCGCCGGAAAGGGTACGAGAATAAGGGAATGTCAGAGAATGTTCTGACATTCTCTGACCTAACCCTAGTTTGTTAACGAGGAATTAACGAACTAGGGGTGATTCGCTAGTTGATTCGTCTAAGGGAGCATAACGAACTAGGTTTAGTTCGTATCCAATTCGTTAAGGGAAAAGATGACGAATTACCCTTGATTCGTTATAGCCATTCGTTAGAAGAGATAACGAATTAGATGGACTGGTTCGCTATATGAACTGATTCCTCAAAGGACCAGTTCATTATAAGGTCCAATTCGTTTACATAACCAGTTTATTAAAGGGTTCAATTCGTTATGATAACCCAATTCGTTAAAGCAAAGTAACGAACTAGAAGTTTGAATTAATGACAGAACAAACCTTGAACTTAAAGAAGAATGATTTAATCACAAAACAGCTTAACTCCAGCCAGGGGCTCTGCCTCTTGGACCCCGCTAGGGGCACTGCCCCCGGACCCCCGTTCGTTGAGGGTTATAATTGAACTAGACTGTGATATGGATAGTGATAGATAATTGATAAATGAAATTGTTATACAGTTAGTCGCGCACAACTAAAGAAGGGAATAATTATTAACGGTGAACGTAACCGCGTTCAGGTGCGTTTCTAGCCCCCACTTCCTTGTTATGTTTTCGGGGCTGTGTGCATACTCGATGTGATAGCTAATACACTTACCTTAAGTGGTAAGTGTATGCTTGGTATGATTTATGTATGATGATTGCTTGACGGTGCGTGAACGATCTTTGGATATTGCATGTACCGTCAGGTGGTAGTTAAAGATATGATTGATATATATATATATATATATATATATATATATATATATATATATATATATATATATATGATGTATGAATGATGTATGTATGTTATGTTTGTTATGTTGATAGTACGTGAACGATCTTAGGATATAGCACGTATTCTTAGGAAAGGTATGTAAAGACAGATATGTTACAGTTGCACAAAACAAAGGGACCAGACCCTAATAATATTTGTGAGGATAGGGACCAGACCTTAATAATATCTGTGTGGATAGAGACCAGACCCTAATAATATCTGTGAGGATAGGGATCAGACCCTAATAATATCTGTGATGTTGGGGACCAGACCCTTATAATATCTGTGAAGTTATAGAGCGGAAGGATTTTAAATAGTAAGGATAGATATGTATGTAAAGTAAAGTATGAATAATGTACACACCTTCGAGCATGTATGCAAGTATGTGAACTAATTGTATGTTGTATGATTAACTAGAACTTACTCGGCGTAGCTGACTTTTAGTATGCACGCAGGTGAGTAGATTGAGGCAGCTCGCTTGAGGGGATACACATGGCATGGAATTGAAGATACTGGCATCTCAAGGAAATGTTATGTTGTTTAAAAAGACAATGTTTTATGTTTAAATGATTTGAATGCTTGTTAAAGACAAGAAATGATGGTTATGTAATATATTGGTTGAATGTTCTATTATTCCGCGAAAAGTTTTAATTAACTCTGATTTGCAAAAACGGTGTTCATGAGTAAATCCGACGTTAAAGTAGGGCATCGGTAACGGGGCCTTACAGTTCGACACGTGGCGTCATGTCAACAGAAGGACTGTTTTCATTTTAGGGGTGTAGTAATTTGTAGCCCCAAAATCGTCCCCTTCCCACAAATCGCCCGAATATTGCACGGGGGCGTTATTGTTGCCCAAAATCGCCCGAAAAACTTGGATGTTGTCACCCATTACGCACAACCTTATATATATATATGGGGTTTTTGAAAGTTGTTATTAATGATAAAAGGCGAGTTTTAAATATTATTCTTGTAAAATAAAAGAAAGAAACTAATAAGATGAATGTGTTTAAAATCAAGTCACAATATCGAGATTTCAAACATAAATGGAAGAAAATTACCTTTGAAACGGAAAACTGTAAAACCAAAATACTAACTTAAGTTGTAGACAAAATATAAGACCGGAGGTTATTGAATGAATAGTAAGTTATTAAATATAAAAATTGAGAGCATAGTGAGATGGGAGCAATTCTGAAAAAGTGAGGCACACTTAATTAAGTAATGAGTGAAGAAACACGGATTCACTTCTCGGGTATGGGTCCTGGATCCAATGAGTCCACAGGGTAAAATACGATAATTACTACCAATGATATGAGTGTGACTTCCCAAATTCAATAACCGGAACTTGCAAAACAGATACCGTGAGTCTCGTTACAGGAAGGACAAGAGAAAGTACTGAATCAGTAATGTTCGTAAATAGAGAAAGTACTGAAGTAAACAGACTAAGTGTAGTCAGAATGCAAGTGAGTGAATGAATACCTCATACCGTTTGACAAGGTATTTATAGCCGAAGGATGTAGGAAGGTGAGTGGGCCAGCTGTCCTCTTCCAGAAGATCTTTGATAACTGCCTGGACGCGTGTCCTCTTGTGATAGGTTGAGCTATACGTCCCATGTGCATGGGTATAACAACCTGGACACGCGTCACCCAATGATAGGATGGATTGCACCCTAGCCATGTGCACGGTTATAACAAACTGGCCAGGTGTCCTTTATTTATTGGCTGTTCAGTCACGTATTCCCCAAGTAAGAATCATGAACCTTCTTCTAGAGAGTATCTGAGTGATGACAGCTGTCCCGCTGGCATTGCCTTCCGGATGTTTAGGCGGACAGATATCCTGTCCTGCGGAGGACTTTTGAGGATGCCAGGATGCTTCCGCGTGTGTTGTGAGGACGTTCCTCCTCATTCGTGATATGCGGGTGGTCCATGTGTTCCGCGGGTGGCTTACAAGAGGATTCTCTGTGACCCGCGGGTGGTACTCAAGGGTATTTGGGTCTTTTTGGTACCCTACCTCTACAAGTCCCCCCAGTCCAGTGTTTCTTTCGTGTGGAATCTTTATGCGGGTGAAATTCTGGATTTAATGCGTGTTGGGGATTTTTATTGTTCAGAAATTAGGTAGAAAATATCTTCTGATGGTATGGATAATCATGAAAAAGGACAAGTTGACCACTCGCAGGCGCGTGAACAGGTGATGGAACGTTTTTTACAACTGTCACTGTACCCGACTGTACAACTTTTTCTCTTTTTCGAATTTCCCGCGTGACGTGGCAGTCACTGGTTGGGTGATGTTTTTCTCTCTCTACTGTTCATATCCCATCGCATTAATTGCGATGGGTATAAATAAGGAGAGATTCCTTTCTTTAGAAGTTTTATCACTCTTTTCCTCTGATTATCTTCTTATTCTCTCTCTGATAAAGTATTGAATCTTTCTTATATGTCTTCCTTAAATCTTCCTAAAATGTCGAATGTTCAGACTGAAGTTGATGAGATAGAAATTGCATGGGACTACTCAGAATATGAAAAGTTACTGGAAACGTATGGTATTCCACCCGAGTGGGAACCAGAGTTTCCTTCTATCGGTTCTATAGCCAGTTTCCTACCGCCTGGGAAAATGGCTTTGTATGCCGATTATTTTGTTCATGGGAACTTCCGTTTACCCATAACGAGATTCCTTCAGAAGGTGTTAACTGCCTATGGAATCCATTTATCTCAATTGCATCATCGTGCTATGATGTGAATTCGTCATTATGAATTCGTATGCATAGCACGTGACATGGTGCCACATATTGATCGATTTCCAGTTTTTTACCGTCTTGCCATTCGTGATGGTTGGTGTACGTGTCAGGGGTTCTTTGACCGAAGCATCGGATATGAAGTTGAAAAGGTATCTAAAGATTGGCGGAATAAGTTCTTTTGGATTTCTGAGGACGTGGTGCCGTTAAACATGGTTCGCCGTCCGGTGAATTCAGCCCTTCCGGACCTTGTTACTGCTAATCATGAAGGTCAAGAATGGTATCGTGTACTTACGATGGAACCAACACCAATGCAGGCACTGCCAGAAGAAGCCCTGGTGTGGGCATGCATGAATCGCTTATGGTCCTCAGAATTTATGGAGCCTATTTTTGTTGACTTATATGAACGTAAGTTATTCTTACTGTTTTTTCTTCTTTTTTTTGCGGCGTATTCTATAATTAAAATTTTTTATCTCCTCAGGTCGGGGTTCGATGTTCAATGCCCTTTTTGAAGATAGGGGTTGTGTCCGACATGGCATCCGGGATGCCAGTGGCATGCCTATTCTCGAGAAAACTAAGTCCCGCTTCCTTTTTCCAAAGAAGGTGCGGGCTGAGCCCATTGTCTCGAACGCCACCTTTGAGACAGGTGCGATGTTCTAAACCCTCATCCGCTTTTTGCTATTACTTCTGACGGGACGATCGCCACTTTATTGTCGAGTGACGATGACGGCGATAGTTCTGACTTCTCGATCTCCCAAGGAGAGAGGGAATCTGATGATGACATGCCTGAACCTTCTTCTGTCTCCCATTTGTTGGCAGAATTAGAGAATAAGAGAGATTTTATGGCTTCTCAAGCAGGACAAGCGGGCGTCGAGACTGCGGATGTTGAGGCGGGACCTTCGAAGAAGAAACGAAAAATTCGTCGTCCTAAGAAGCCACAATATAGCCTTGCTGACCGTATTGACACTGTTGAAGGTACATACTAATCTTTTTAAGTACTATATTTTCATAAGATGTGTAGCTAAAAATAGCTTTTGTGTTTGTAGACCCACTGATCTTTAGTGAAGATGTCTCTTAGAAGTTGCCTACACAAACTCCTCAAACTGAACAGCAACCATCTCCTTCTTCAGAGAAGAATGTGGAGGATAAGCCTCCGACTCCTCCTAGCAATATTAACACGGAGGATCAACCATCCTCACCTTTGGTAGAGGAGAGAGTGCCAACCCCTCCGATTGATACTGCCACTATGGAGGGGGCTAACATCCAGTCTGAGACAGATGATCGTTTTAACTATCCTTTTGAGGCTGGGGGTGGTACTGGTGGTCAGCAGGACAATCCTGCTGTTAATGAGGAGGGTTACAGGACTGAGGAGTCTCCTCCTCAGCCTCCTCCTCAACAACTTTTTTCAACCCCAACTCGCCTTAAACCTTTGGGTTCTCGTTACTATGGGGATACGGGCCTAGGTGATACACATGAATTGTTTGTCCCTCCATGGGGGATTACTAACGAGTCACGGTTCTCCCATCCTAGAACTCGTATGGATTTCGTTGAA
Organism: Bidens hawaiensis; assembly: GCF_021521415.1. Taxonomy (NCBI): domain Eukaryota; kingdom Viridiplantae; phylum Streptophyta; class Magnoliopsida; order Asterales; family Asteraceae; genus Bidens; species Bidens hawaiensis. The sequence continues at coordinate 79,142 of NW_027505496.1, read as the reverse complement.
CATTGTACGCCACCCGCTGAGATGTCAGCTCAATGTGACCTTTCCCGCCATGACCTACATACCAACGTGGCCTACCACCTGGCTAATGCTTTAGCCGGTAGCCAAGAAGTCCTAAGTGAATGGCGTACTTTAGGCGGGAAAGTGGGAGAGGCCTGGCGGGCCACTGAGGCTGCCAAGAAAGACGCTGAGGAGTATCGCATTGCTGCCCAAACTGCTAAGTGGAAACAGATCGATGCGGAGAATGCCCTTAAAAGTGAACAAGATCGTAATGCTGCTGCTGCTCGCCGATGGAAGGAAGCTTGTGAGAAACAAAATTCCCTTCTTGAAGCTGCTCGGGCGAAGACTCAAAAGGAAAAAGATGACTTAGCCCGTGCTCAAGAAGCCAATTCTTCATTGGAAAATCAAGTGGCCCTTCAAGGTGCACGTATTCATGATCTCGAGGCGGAGCTAAAGTTGCAGAAGGATAGAGTCGAACTCAAAGACCAGAGCGCTGCTGAAATTCAGACTGCCTATGACTCTCTTCTTCGAGCTCATGAGGAAGCTATCGCGGAATCAAAGGAATTTCAAGCGCTGGCAGAGCGTGCAGAGCAAGACCGTCAGTGGTTCCTTACTCGGGGAATTGATGCTGTAAGTTAATCTTTATCGTTTATTATTTCGCTCTTATTTTTTTGATATTGGGAACTTATGTTTTTGTCTCAACAGGTCGTCCGCCATATTAAAGGAAGTAAGGAGCTGAATGACAGCTTTGCCAATGTGATGGCTGCCTCTTCTTCGCTTGGGCGTGTGGCGGGCTTCCATGAAGGAGTGAGTTATACTCGAAGCAACCGCACATTTCAAGACCATCCGCTATATGGTGTAAACGTCAAACAAGATCGTGCGGACCGGGTCAAGGAACATGACACTCTAGTGTTTCCTTTAGAAGATGCGCTTCCGAAGTTTTCTTCCGTATACGACGGCGTACAACTTTTGAAGAGTTACCTTGAGGAGGAATCTGAGGATGATTCCTCAGAAGATACTTCGCAGAAGGCTCCGGAAGATCCATCAGGCTCGAACCCTTAGGATATTCTTAGGTTTTTATCACTTGTAATTTTTCTTTCTCATTTTGTAATTATCTTTTGAATAATTAATGAGAAAACCTCTTTGAATTTTGTGGACAATCAACTGTTTGGAGAAAATATCTCTAAAAGATATTTTTGAAATTTACAGCTTTTTTGAAATGTTTAAACGTTTGGATAACTATGACGACGTGGCGGAGAGAGAAACTCTTTAAGGACAACTAACAAGACGTGGAGAACGCCAGTGACAGCCTGTTTGCATTATCTTGAAATTCCCGCCTGACGTGTCAACCATCTGGCGGTCCGCGGTTTCTCTCTCCGCTGTCACTTTATGAATCTCATTAATTGTGATGGGTATAAATATAACCCTTGCGATTTCCACTTAATCTTTATCGCTTTCAAATTTCTCCCAAACACTTGAAACTTTTCTGCAACTTTCTGAGATTCCTTAATTTTCTTGAAACTGAAATGGCTAAAGAGAAGAAGAATACCCCCACCATCAACGACGTTGTCGTCTGCCTTAAAGAAGAAGATTATAATGACGTTGTTAATGTTTACGGGTTAACGAAGGAGTGGAAACCGGAACGTCCTGCTAGTGGTTCTATTGCCACTAGTCCTCCTCCGAATAAAATGGCTGTCTACGTGGACCATTTTACCACGGGGAACTTCCGGTTTCCGATTACTAAATTTGTCGGATCGATCTTAACAACTTATGGGATTCATCTATCCCAGATCCATCCCTTTGGGATGTTGAGGATTCGACATTTCGAATTTTGTTGCCAAACTCATAACCTAGAACCGACTGTTGGCATATTTGCCGTTTTTTATAAGATGACCTTTCGTGATGGATGGTACAGTTTTGCCTCCATCGAGAAGAGGATTATAGGCACGGAATGGCTCCGTAGCCTTCATGGCTGGAAGCCAAAGTTTTTCTGGATTCATGACGACGTCATTCCGTTCAAGATGACGAAACGTAAGGCGGACGCTCCCAGGCCCGTAGTTATTGCCAGTGCTCATGAGGATCAGGCGTGGTATAAAACACTGGTCTCCACGCTAACTCCTCTACGCCCAATTCATGAAGGGGCAATGGTGTGTGCAAAGATGAGCCGTCTGTGGCCGTTTCCAAGTCTGGAACAGTACTACGAGGAGACCAACAAGAGTAAGTTTGTTGTTTTTTCTATTTCGTCATTAAGTAATTTCTAACTTTATTTTCTTGTTTTGTGTAGGTGAAGGTTTCGGTTTTAGCACTTTATTGGATCGCAAGGGGGGAATGATGGTGCGCCGCCCAATCGATAAGAGGGATACTCCTTTTCTTGAGCGCACTCGTCATAATTTTGTATTCCCTACATCTTTCGCCCGGAACCTAAAGTTTCTGAGGCGATGTATGCCAAAGGTGAGGCATATGTTAAAGATTGCATCCAGAAAGGTGAGGGCATTTTGAAACCCAAACCTATGACTGCTATTACTTCCAGCGGAGTGATTATGCTCTTCTCGTCTAACGAGGAGTAATCACTTTGTGAAGAAGGTTGTTCAATTGATGTTAATAGAGCTGTGGACTCATCTGCAGGTTTCACTCGCCAGAGGGTTGCGTCTAGCCAAACGGCGGATCAAGATGATGCTACAATTGAAGCAGAAGGTAAGAGACCTGCGTCTGATGACGTCACTGTTGAGGGTTATCGTCATGCGAGTGAGGCGGGCGTCTCCAAAGCGGCTGGAAAACGCAAGGTTAATCCAGTCAAGGTTGTCTCAAAGAAGAAGAAATCTAAAAAGACAAACCCTGCTGCTTTAGGAGCTCGTTTGGATCAACTCGACGCTGACGATCCTTCGTTAGGTAAGCTAAATCTTTATTATTGTGAATTAGAATGTTTCTAACTCATTTGTTGATGTTTTTCAGTGAACCCGAATAACCTCTCTGAAGGTATTTCCGGTTTGAAGGATTCTCATGTTCGTCCGCCACCACCGCCTCCTAATACTGCCAAGGACCCGGTAGTTGTGGCGGATGATTCGCCTTTAAAGGATAAGGGGGTCGTCATGACTGATCATGCCAAGGTGTCGCCCTCTTATAATGTTTACCATTTCAGGGATCAAGGGGGTATAAGCACGTTCCCCTATGCTTCCCAAACTTCCCCTACTCCTGAAGAGGAAGATCCTACCCCGTATCAACCTAATTGGACCTTACGTCGGGATTCGACATTCCGTGACGTGAACGCATGTTATGAATTTCTGCGGAAGAGTCTTCTGCATGGTGAAAAGGAAAGACATCGCCTCAGTGTCCGCCAGGAGTTGCTGAACTCCCATACTTACTATGTGGCAATTCTATTTCCATTACCCATGAGATAACCAGAGATTGGCTGGCGATGAATGAAGAATGGGACGAACTGGCGGCCTCTGCTTCCGATGCCAAAGAAGAAGCTCTTAGGGCTATCAATGAAGCTAGGGAAGCCAACCAGGCCCTGGAGGCGGAGAAGGTTGCCCGATTTGCTGCCGAGGAAGCCAAGATTACTCTCCAAAAGCAACTGGATGAACAATCCAAGATGATGGCTGACCAGACCAAGTTGGTGGAAACCCTGTAGGCTGAGTAAGCAGCCAAGGACAAGCGCCTGGCTGATCTTAATGTCAGAAATCGTGATCAAGCCCTAGAATGCGCCAAACACAAGATGGGGCTTATTCAGGCCAAGGCGGATCAAAAATGGCTATTGGCGGAAGCTATTCCCAAGGTATGTATTTTATTCTAGCCACAAATAATCTAAGTGTTTAGAGTTATTTATGCGTGATGATTTTGACAAGTCATTGTTGATGTCCGGGCTAGTGATGAGCTTGGGAATTGTGTTGCTATCCTCCTCAAAGCTTCTAAACAGGCCGGTCGCCAACTAGGCTTCCAAGAAGGTTATCAGTTTGGATTAAACTCCAAGCTTCCTGAGGAGTATGTTTTGGCTGGCCAAGATATTGTTGCCATCCTCAAACAGAAATCAAAGGACTTTGATTCTTTGAAATTTTCTTTGACGGAGCAGATATCCGAGCTTGCTTATAAGGAAGATAGCATCCAGCAGCTAAAGACTCTTCTTGAACTTGATGAAGAAAACGAAGAAGAAGATGACTAACATGCTGATGATGCGGGAGGCGAGGGTGCAGAGCATAATGATGCTGCACCATGAATTTTTCTATTCTTGTAACTTGATCTTTTTTTTATTTGTTTGTAATCCCATTTGTGTAAATAAAGAAGGTTTTATTTGTATCGGTACACTTTGTTTATTTGTCATAATATAAGTGTTTTGTAGGATCTTCTTTGTATATCAATAAAGGATTACATAATAATACAAGTCTCATATGACTGAAAAGAAAATTTTCATAACTGAGGCGTAAGCCAATTTACAAGAAACGAAATTACAAAAGTTCTTAATATCTAGTTAGGCACGCAGGCCAAAAGAAAGACCAACTAAATGTAACATTTTCTCAGTTGGGCCCCATTCCAGGTTCTAGGGATCTCTGCCCCGTCCAACCTTTCAAGTTTGTAGGTATCTTTGGATAGAACTTTCAGGATTCTATAAGGTCCTTCCCAGGTAGGAGCCAACCTGCCCAAAGGCTCTTGCCCGAAGGCTCTTGCCCGGAGGCTCTTGCCCGGAGGCTTCATTATTGCGGAAGACAAAGTCTCCCGCATCGAATTCACATATTTGAACCCGCGATTTATAATATTTTTGCAACTGTCGTTTGTAATTATGCTCGCGGATTGATGCTAGTTCCCTCCTTTCCTCAAGGAGGTTAAGGTTCATCTGGAGTTCATGATCGTTATCTTCGATCATGAGAACTCTGGCAGATGGGATTCCGATTTCGGCTGGAATCATGGCCTCTGTGCCATAAGTCGAACTAAAGGGGGTTTCGAAATTACTGGAATTTTTCTGAGTGCGGAAAGCCCATAGTACATGGGGCAACTTGTCCACCCAACCCGTCCTTTTATTTCCTAGCCTGGCCTTGATTCCTTCTTTGATGGTCCGATTAGTTCGTTCAACTTGACCATTCGCTTTCGGGTGAGCTACAGAGGTGAAGGTTTGAGAAATGTGTAATTCTTTTAGCCATTCTTGTAACCCACTGTCCGCGAATTGTGTTCCGTTGTCACTAACGAGCTCTAGGGGGAGGCCGAAACGACATATGATGAATTCCCACAAGAATTTTTTAACACTCGCTGCTGTTATAGAAGCAACTGGTTTGGCCTCCAACCATTTTGTAAAGTAGTCGATGGCTACTATTAAGAATTTGACCCGTCCAGGGGCTTCAGGGAAAGGTCCCATGATATCAATAGCCCATTTTTGGAATGGCCAGGCTGAAGTGACTGGAACTAACTCGTTCTTTGGTCGTAGCGTGTTAGGGGCATGCCTTTGGCAAGAATCACACTTTCTGATTTCATTAACAGCATCCAAGTGCATCCCCGGCCAATAGTATCCGGCATTCATTAACTTCGCCACGACCATTCGCGGGCCAGCATGAAGACCACAAATGCCTTCATGAACCTCTCTGATTAGGTAGTTCGCGTCCTCAGCATCCACACATCGTAGTAGTGGTCCGAGGAAGGAACGTCGATACAAGACGCCGTCAAGTATTTGATAGTTCAAGGCTTTGTGTTTTATCTTCCGGGCCGCTGTTTTTATCTCCGGAAGTACTCCGGACGACAGGTATGTTGTAATCGGTGTCATCCAGGATTCCACTCCTGTTTGGATCCCTAAAACCTGATGTTGCGGGACAGATGGGCGGTGTAATATTTCGATGCGGATGTCTTTGGCAAAGTGTTCGAAGTTTGTTGAAGCCAATTTACTGAGGGCATCCACTGATCTGTTCTCACTTCTCTTTATATGAATGACTTTGCAAGAAGAGAATTGGAGCATCAGATCTTTCGCCTGTGACACATATGAAGCCATGATATCATTTTTTGCTTCGTATATGCCGTTGATCTGTCCCGCAATCAACATGGAATCCACTCGGGCTTCCAAATGCTTAACCCCAAGCTTTTTAGCTATCCTTAAGCCTGCCAAAAAAGCTTCATATTCTGCCTCGTTGTTGGTACTTTTGAAGTCCAACTATATGGCATATGTAAACTCATGGCCTTCGGGATTGACTAGCCTGAGGCCTGCGCCACATCCCTCACTGCTTGAAGCTCCATCCGTAAATAAGGACCAAATCTGTCCTGATTCCAGGGGTGCTTGGGGTTGTTGCTCAATCAAACATTCTTTTTTTTTTGTGATGCGGGACCTCTGTCACGAAGTCCGCCAACACTTGCCCTTTGATTGCTGGCCTAGGTTTGTATTCTATTGCGTGTTCACCTAGTTCGATGGCCCATTTGGCCAATCGCCCAGACAATTCTGACTTGCGGAGAACGCTTTTGAGCTTGTACTAGTTAAGACATTAATGGGGTGCCCTTGAAAGTACCTGCGGAGGCGTCGTGAAGCGTAGACCAGTGCCAAAACAAGTTTTTCTAGCATGGATTATCTTGTTTCTGGGTCTGATAGTGTTCTGCTGACGTAGTAGATTGGTGTTTGAACATTCTTGCGATCTGTCAGAAGGACAGCCCCGACATCAATGTCTGAAGCTGATAGGTATAACGTTAAAGGTTCTCCCTCTTGGGGTGCTGTTAACGTGGGAAGTTCCATCAAACATTTTTTAACCTCCAAAAAAGCTTTTTCAGCCTCCGCGATCCACCTAAATTGTGCTTTCTTGAGACAATTTCTTAAAGTTGAAATGAAAGGATGGGACTTAGCTGCATAATTCGCCAAAAAACGATTCAAGACAACCAGTCGACCATTTAATATCTGAACTTCTTTGAAGGAAGATGGGGAAGGCATGCGGGCTATAGCTTGAATTTTATCTGGATTAGCTTTGAAGCCCGCATCCGTGACAATCACTCCCAAAAACTTTCCTTCTTCCATTCCAAATGAGCACTTGGCCGGATTCAGCTTCATGTTGATACCTTTCAAGGTTTCTAACGTCTCTTCAATATCTCTCAACATCTGGTCTTTCTCAACACTTTTTATTACGAGATCATCTATATACACTTCTAAATTTCGGCCAATTTGATCTTTGAACGCTATGTCCATTAATCGTTGATATGTGGCTCCCGCATTTTTCAGTCCGAAAGGCATCATTTTGTAACAAAAAGTGCCTTGATCGATACGAAATGCTGTTTTGTCCTCATCGCCCGCTGCCATGCGGATCTGATGGTAGCCCTTGTAGGCATCCATGAAGCATTTGAATTTGAATGGTGCCACAGCATCAACCTTGAGATCTATTTCGGGTAAGGGATAACAATCTTTGGGACATGCTTTATTTAGATCTTTGAAATCAATGCACATCCGCCATGACCCATTGCTTTTGGGAACCATAACTGGATTAGCAACCCAGGTCTGATAACGAATTGGGCGGATGATTCCAGCTTGTAAGAGGTCCTGGACTTGCTCATTCATTGCTTTTGTTTGTCCCGGACCCATCTTACGTTGTTTCTGAACAATTGGCGTAAACAATAGGTTTACCCTTAACTTGTGTTCCGCAATGTTCCTCGGAACATCGGTCATATCCGCGGGTTGCCATGCAAAAACATCAATATTCTTTGATAATAATTGTTTCAAGAAGGTCCGCACTATCTCGGAAATAGCAGGTCCTATTGTTACAGTTTGATCAGGAATTTTTTTGTTCAAAACCCATTTCTCTGGTTCAGTCTTCACAGTTTGTTTTGGAATTTTGCTTGGTTTTGAGCTCTCGGTTGCAAAGCAGTGCCGCTTAACATAAATTATTGCTATGCCAGTGCAAGTTGGAACTCTTACTGCACCGTGTGCTGTGGACGGATGAGCATTAAAGTCACCAATCGCTTCTCGTCCAAGAATAATGTCATGTTTTGATGTTGCTGGCAGAACCAAAAATTCGACTTCCTCAGTCCTAGAGTGAATTCCGTCACTTATGGTGACTGGGAATGAAATTACACCCCGCGGATGCATTATTTCCCCTCCGAACCCCGATACTGAAGCGTGGATGGGTTTCAATATTTCCTTATCTTCCTCGTCAAGCTGTTCAAAACATTGTTCATACATAATGTCGGAAGTACTACCGGTGTCGAAGAAGACGTATTAGGAACGGTAGTGTCCGAATTGGGCAGTGATGATCAAGGGGTTTTTGTTATTCGGGCCCCCCTTAATACGAGGAAAAATCACTGGCTCATTCTTCCAGTCCTCATCATCAGACTCCTTCCTATTTTTCCTTGTATCGTATTCGCCTTGTATCATATGGACGTTAAAATCTCTGACTTGCTTTTTACTCGGGCCTTGGATATCCCGTGCGGGAGCTTTACCATTGTCAGTTTTTCCACCTTTTACCAAGTGTCCAAGTTTTCCAGACTTTACAGCTGCTTCAATTTCATTTTTTAATGTTCTGCATTCATTCGTATTATGACCAATGGCATCATGATACGAACAACGCTTTTTCGGGTCAAGGAATGATCTTCTCGTCAGTGGCTGTGGTTTTTTAAAATTCACATTCTCTGTGGTGAGAATTTCAGCAGGAGTCTTTGAAAGAGGAGTCCAATTATTGGGACCCCGGTTCGAGGGTCCCACTTTGTTTTTTTTTTTGCCTATGAGGGATCGTGCATCGAACGATTTTGATGCTTCCGCACTTGGATGAAGCCTTGACCAGATAGGGCCTTTCGCTTGTCTATTAGGTCTTGGAGTTTGAAACTGACTTTGAATTTTTGCTTCGGGTTACCATTTCTCAATGTTTTCTCAATGTTAGCATACACCTTTGCCGCAGTCATTAGATCGTCCCACTCTTTTGGCATTCCATCTCTGCCAGTAAGTGTGCGGACTAAATCATCACATCTGACGTTTTTGCGGAAGGCGCCCCGAAGCATGTGTTTACTAATTCCACCGATGTTCAGGCTCTCATCGTTGAACCTGGTGATAAAATCTTCTATAGACTCGTTATCGCGACGAACGACATCTAAAATTTCTAACTGGTCTCGCGTATGCTTCTTCTGCTGACTGAATTGTTGAGAAAATTTCTTCACCAAATCGTCCCAGCTAGAAATTTCACCGTCAGGTAACTTTTCAAACCACTCTCTTGCTGCCCCTGTTAGTGTCAATGTGAACATGTGACACCAATAGGGAAGCGTCCAACCACTAACACCACCTACCGCCACAGAGTTCTGGAGATGATCGCTTGGATCAGTCATACCATTGTATTTACCTACCGATGTAGGTATTTTAGCATTAACAGGAAAGGGTGCTGTGGCAATGCTCGCTATAAATTTTGATTTTTCGGCGAAATCCGCGGGGCGGTATGGTTTGGTAAAGTCTCGTTCAGCATTGCTATGGTACTCGGTGTGGCGGACTATGTCATGCGGACGACTGCTTCTCGCCTGTGAGCTCATCCTACTATCCCCGGTATACATACTGTAATCTCCCGGGTGATAAGATGAATCATAACTATCAAACTCGTCCAAATAGGATGGTATCCGCATGTCTATGCGAGGACGAGGGCGTAGCCTCGGTAATTCGCCGAATTCTGGCTCTGCCTGTTGGCTGTAACGAATTTGACTTCCTCTCAATATTGAAGGAGAAGGAGATCTCTTAGGAGATTCCACATAATCCAAAGTGCGAGCATAAAGTCGTTCGTTACGCTTTCTACGCTCATATTCAGCCACCAAATTTTGTTGTTGCATGCGGAGCCACTCTTCAGGAGTTAATGTTCCTCTGGATCTAGAATTACGTTGATGAGATCTCGCGATGTCAGAATCGCCTGAATCATTTTCCAAATCCATTTCTAGCCGTTTCCGGCGAGTCTCATCCGTAATTCGTTTTTGACCCAAATTAGAACCTTCCGGTGCCAAGGCACGTCCCATGTTGTGGGAGTGGGATCGGTTGGTGTTGTAACATTTTCTAGGGAAAACCCCCAGGTGTTACCTCAGTGATTCGTGACCTCGCAGCAGTGACACGTTCAAGAGCACGGCCACCCGGAGTCGTGATACGTGCAAAAACACTAAGACCCGGAGGTGCTTCTGTGTTAGTTACACGTAAATCGGGTGCAGCAGTTCCCGTCGGCCCTTCAGGAAGTTACTCATATCAAACGAACCAAAAACCGACAGAGACAAAATTATGCAGTTCTAACACCAACACGGATGGCGCCAATGAAGAAACACGGATCCACTCCCCGGGTATGGGTCCTGGATCCAATGAGTCCACAGGGTAAGATACGATAATTACTACCAATGATATGAGTGTGACTTCCCAAAGTCCAATGACCGGAACCTGCAAAACAGATACAGTGAGTCTCGTTACAGGAAGGACAAGAGGGGGGGCTTCCTGTAACCACCCTCCGGCGTGAGAATCAGTAATGTTCGTAAATAGAGAAAGGACTGAAGTAAACAGACTAAGTGTAGTCAGAATGCAAGTGAGTGAATGAATACCTCATACCGTTTGACAAGGTATTTATAGCCGAAGGATGTAGGAAGGTGAGTGGGCCAGCTGTCTTCTTCCAGAAGATCTTTGATAACTGCCTGGACGCGTGTCCTCTTGTGATAGGTTGAGCTATACGTCCCATGTGCATGGGTATAACAACCTGGACACGCGTCGCCCAATGATAGGATGGATTGCACCCTGGCCATGTGCACGGTTATAACAAACTGGCCAGGTGTCCTTTATTTATTGGCTGTTCAGTCACGTATTCCCCAAGTAAGAATCATGAACCTTCTTCTAGAGAGTATTTGAGTGATGACAGCTGTCCCGCTGGCATTGCCTTCCGGATGTTTAGGCGGACAAATATCCTGTCCTGCGGATGACTTTTGAGGATGCCAGGATGCTTCCGCGTGTGTTGTAAGGACGTTCCTCCTCATTCGTGATATGCGGGTGGTCCATGTGTTCCGCGGGTGGCTTACAAGAGGATTCATTGTGACCCGCGGGTGGTACTCAAGGGTATTTGGGTCTTTTTGGTACCCTACATCTACAATGAGGTTTCAAAAACGTTAACAACACTATGTAAATGTAAGATATGGTTACCCATTGATTTGATCATAGGCGACATCCAACTTCTTTTCTACTTCTTTCCCGACTCTTTCTAAGCTCTTGGATTTTGCCATGCGCCTCTCACATCTTATTTGTTTTCTTATCCGTACCAATCCTAACCCTTGTTGGTCCCGAGAGACGAAGGAGGCTAGGTTAGCCGAAAGATGGTTATCGGTTCAAGGATGTAACAATAATTTAGAAAAAACCCTTAGGGTGTGTTCGTTTCTCGAAATTCGTGAGAATTTAAAGGAATTAGAATTAAAATCCCATGACATGGTGTGTTCATTTCGTTGTAATTGGAATCTTATTTCCATTTTGGTGTGTTAGGTTCAAAGAAATTGGAATTAGAATTCAATTCCTTCAAATTCCTCTAAATATAGGGATTTCAAATCCTTCCTAATTGTGGAGGAATTTAAGGATATTCATTGGAATCTTATCTCGAGTTTTTTCTTTTTTTTTTCGTTTTTTTAACGAGGACAACGAACAAAAACATTTTAGCTTGTTTACTTTTTTTTTGTTTTTAATTTATATTTTGAGTTATGATTTTCTTTATTATTTTTGAATATTTTTTTGAGGGGTTTTTAATCTTAATAGAAAACTCATAAAAAAACTCAAAAAAATTAATAAAAAAATCATAACGCGAAATATAAATAAAAAATCTAAAAAACCTAAAATGTTTTCGCCGTTATCATTGTTAAAAACAAATCCTCCGTCATTCTTATTCATTTGTCAAACGAACAAATTAAGAATGTACTTGGATTTCAATCCCCCACAATTCCAATTCCTATTGTAATATTCAGATTCCAAATCCAATTCCTACAAATTCAAAATCCTATGCAAATTCCAATTCCAATTCCATTCTATTCCGTGAAATGAACGCGCCCTTAAAGTTTCAACAAACATGGTAGCCACTTCCTAGCAGTGGCGGAACCAAAAAATTTAGCCAGTGGGTGCAAAAAAAAGTTCAATCTAGAACTCGTCAATTCAAACTAAAGCAGGTCAAACCAAAATGGGTCAGGTCAAACTGAAACGGGTTGAGTAAAAAAATTATATTAAACAAACTACGTATAAAATGTAAACAATAAATTTCATTAAATATAAATAAAACATATTACAATTGACCTATACGTGATTTCATCTTTTGAAAACGGTAAATTACAGCTTCATTCGTAAAACTTAAAAGTGTTTCTTTTTTGTCACACCCTCAAAATCCACTAACGGAGTTTTACCGTCAGAGGGTGTGAACTAACAGGATCGGAATCATTAGTTATAATCAAACCGTAAATAAAGTTTTCAATCCACGAAAACATTTAAGTGTAAATAAATGCAGAAGCGTAAAACCTTTAACCAAAAGTTGCGTCACGCAGGACGACTTAAAAACCCAAATAATAATAGTTTAAAACAAGTTTGCATAAACAATAACGTTCAAAGTAATGCATGATCCTATACCGCGCGCCCGCCTCGACTACCTGAGAATAACATACTAAAAGTGTCAACGCGGGGTTGGTGAGTTCACAAGTGTATATACAATAAAGCGTTTGCGTTTACGTTTTGCGTTTAGCGTTTTGCGTTTAGCGTTTTGCGTTACCAGATAGTGTTAAATCAATTATATATCTATAGGTAGCTAGCCTATAAAGCAAGTATTACTAAGTGTTCGACACCGAAGCTGACTGTTTATCATGTGCCTTGCCACCAGGTCTATCCCGACCATGGTAATGTGTTAGCCAAAATTACACCCACTTGACCTCCAGTCGAGCTTAGCGTTGGGTGGGGTTTGTCAAACCCAGTAGTACTACTCAACAGTGACTTGCTATTATCCAATACTAAACGGTTCGATGTGTGAAGGACTTCAGTTGTTTCGTTTGCCACTTAGCCTTTACAAGTGATATATAATCTAATAACAAAATCTAAAAGCGTTTCGGAGTATGTATTTTCCCCCAAGTGAAAAGCGTTTAAAAGAGTTAAAAGGGGAACGTGAAACTCACTGTTTGCGAAGAATTCCAAAAACGAGTAAACCAAAGGATGCGCGTCACAGAAAAATCCTCACTAGCGTTCTAAAACAACAAATGAGATTTTCTAAGTGTTGGAACTATTATCGAGTCTCTAGACTCGGCACATAATACCTATGCATAAAATTCGTTTCGTGTTTCGTTTGTGAATTGTGTGTGTCTCAACAAACACATTCGTGATACGTTACATGTGTGAACAACTATTTACGTGTCAAGTATTAATAGTGTACATTTCTAGCAATTATTCCCCGCAAGGGCAATTTGGTCAAAACATAACAATTATTTAACAATTAGCACGTTTCATGTATTTTCACAAAGTTCAGCAGCTAGTTTCATCAAGACAGAATTCTACTTGAAAGATTACTCTATTCAACAGATCATAGCATCTCAATTAATTCACCAAAAATCGTCACAAAAGCATACATGAGTTAGGTTTCCAGAACATATTTTATTGTATTTTTATTCAACATAGATTTCTCACAATGATCAAAACATTACAGCAAACTCACAGAAGTCAAAATCATGCGCAACAGAAAGTTATTTGTTATTCCCGTTAAATGAAAAATCCAACTAATGCAAAACCAATTGGGTTAGGTTCTTAACTCAACAAGTTAGCTTCCAGAAGTGGAACCAACCCATTTGGTCTTGTAGTTCATGAGATATGATAATTACAAAACAACCTAACAGCAGGTCTCACAATTACGATTTGCACTTCAGTTTTGTAAAATAATAAAAGTTAACTTTTACTCGTCCAAAAATTACAAAATTGGACATTATAGAAACTAGACTCAACATAGTACCCTGTAGTGTTAACAACCTCGACCAATTTTCACATTAATATTTAGTTACAGTTGTCTAAACATAACTTACAATATGTCCAGTACCAGTTTTGACCTTTAATCACATTTAAATCGTTTGAGCAACCAAAACACCTCCAAATTAGGCGTGGTTGGGTTTTCTGGAAACTAGACTCAGAGTACTACCTCTTATACTCATAAATAGCTCAGTTTGCTTTTATATTTAACAAGATACATGTCGTTCAAGTTTAAAAATCTCTGCTGTCAAAACTCAGCAAGCACAAACAATCGTCTAACATGCATCCTAAGCATACGACATAACTCCAACATGCAATAAACATCATTAATCATAAAAATCAGTAGTAACCCTCTAGGGTTTACAAGTAATCAATGATTTAACATTCTTTCACCGTTCAAAATCACATATGATCATCAAAATCAATAACTAACGCATAATCAATCATCAAGCATAACATCAAACCCTAGTTCATCTTACTCATCAATTTCATGACTTAGGGTTTTGGATTAACTCATTCAAGATCAAAATTAAACGTATAGAAAGCATAGAATAGTTGTTTATACCTTCCTAGCACCTTAATTCTTCAATAAACTTGAACAATTCTTGTATGTATGTGTGTGTATGATTGACGGCAGCCAAGAGAGCAAGGGGGGGGGGGGCGATCGGGTTAGAGAGGGAGAAAGAGAGTTAGGGTTTTGGTTATTATTAAATAATAACATGTTACATCAAGGCCCCTCCACTTCTAAATATTATATTTCTAGCCTAAGTAACTTGTTTGCATCTTGAGTTAACGTTTTAAACAATATTATCAACTAACACATAAGCCTAACACATAATTATCACATAATTATTGTTTTGGTGTTTTTCGTTTATTCACTAATGATTTGAGTCAACTCGTTTGCGTTTCGGTGCAATCCCGAAAGACTACACATGTAGTAATTGTCAAGCGTCATCTAAAACCCCAGTTTAAATGTAATGAGATGTGCGTTATAGATCAAGTGATCTTAAGTTTGAATTGACGGAGTTTGGATTAACGGAGTTAACCTGAAATTGACGAGTGTCACATTTTTCAACACTACAAATTACACAAGCATTCAAAAAATCTTCACCAATTCGATTACGTAAATTTGTCTTTATGATCTTCATTGTCGAAAAACATCTCTCAACCGTTGCGGTTGCAATAGGTAACGTTAACTTTAATAATCGATAAACCAAATGAAAAGAGATATTTTTCCTTGTTTCCACCATAACTCTAGCAAGATCCGCAATACCTTTCAGATCAGCAAATCATTTATCTTTTCTCACACTATCAATGTTACAACCAAGTTGAGATGCATGAACAATTTTGTCCCCATCATCAAAATTATATGGATATAACTCACACAATCTCATTAACTTTGATGCATCAAACTTGGAAAATGAATCACACGGATTGAAAGCCAACTTGTTTTGAAGTAAATTCGTGTGAATCTCATTCAAGCGATCACCAAATTCTTGAATTTCCATATCGACAACACTCTTGAAACAATCAAAATTATAATAATGTTGATTGGTGATTACCTTTGTCTTTTAGGTCTATAACCAATGTCATCGACAAGATGTGAAGCCGCCATCACCCTAATCTGTTCGCCTACCACTAATTCCAAATTTTCAAATAAAGTGGTTGAGCAATTAACTAATATTGGCTTAATTGGTATTGTTCATAACAAAATTAAACTAGGGCTTAAAATTTAAAAAGTTAACTTTAGGGCACTAAAAAAATTATGAGTGGGTCACTAAAATTTTTTTGGATGAGTCACTTGGGTCTTTGGACCTAATATATTACAAATTTATATAGGAAACCAAGGACTTGAGTGGGTGCAAACGCTCCTCCTAGCCAAACACTGGATCCGCCCCTGCCTGCTAGTACCTTATTGACATCCATAAAGATATCTACTCCAAGCACATTCATTCTTTCAATGCCGGTTTAAATTCGACACGTGACGTCACGTCAGCAGAGGACTATTTTCATTTTAGATGTGTAGTGGTTTGTAACCCCAAAATCACGCCCCACAAATCACCCAAATGTTACCCGGGAGGGGGGGGGGGTGTTGTCGCTCAAAATCGCCCAAAACTTGCCTTTTGTCGCCCACTAGACATAGCCTTATATCTGATTTTCTTGATTTTGGTTTTTGAAAGTTATTAATAATGAGTAAAGGCGTGTTTCAAATATTAATCTTGTAAAATAAAAGAAAGAAACTAATAAGATGAATGTTTCTGAAATCAAGTCACAATATTAAGATTTCTAACACAAATGGAAGAAAATTACTTTTGAAACGGAAAATTGTAAAACCAAAAAAACTAACGTAAGTTGTAGACAAAATATAAGACCGGAGGTTGTTGAATGAATGGTAAGTTTTTAAATATAAAAAATAAGAGCAATTCTGAAAAGTGAGGCCTACTCAAATAAGTAATGACTTTCACAAAATTAACAACACTATGAAAATGTAAGCTATGGTTACTCATTGTGACATCCAACTTCTTCTTTACTTATTTCGTGACTCTTTCTAAGCTCTTGGATCTTGCCATACGCCTCTCATATCTTATTATTTTTATCCATACCAATCCAAATAATTTAGAACCCCCACCCCCACACCAAAAGTTTTCAACTAATATGGTACCCCATCTCCTTCAATTATGCCACTTGTCAATATCTTATACACATCTATGAACACATCTAATCCAAGCACATTCGTGCTTTCAATGCCGGTTTTAATTTTGATGAAGAGTCAATGAATACCATCTTAACCATGAACAACAAAATTTGGTCTTGGACACTTGAAAGTTTTTGTGATCTCTTACACAACCTTACAAATGCTCATCCAAGGTACTACACATCTTATCTCAATGTTCTTGATTTTATCTCCTCTTACTGCATGATTTCTATCATATGCAAGAATACAACTCCGGTGAACGTTTCGATCTTTTCAATAGAAGATCTTCTACCCGATTGTGTTGTTTGGAAAAAGATCATGTCACACAACTTGTTCATGAAAGGAAAAGATCATGATATGATACTTGCCATTGAAGCTTATGCCTTGTTTTGATTTAAAAACTTCATCTCTTGTAAAACCTTGGGTACATCGTTTCTAATAACATGCCCAATATCACACGTTATAGAAAATCTCTTCCTTATGGTATTCTCTTAACTTGTGTTAACAACACGCTTGATTTTCCTTATGCTAAATCATTTCCACATTACAATCCACCAAACAATGCTCAAACTTTAGCAAATGAAATATACCTTCCTTAGTTTTAAACTTCATATTCAAGCAGGGGAAATGTGAATGAACTAGTCATACCATACCCCAAGAAGAACAAGATTTCATTGAGTCAAATCCCATTACGAGGCATGAATATCATCTTCTAAGGTGATATATGAAAGAACAAAGGGGAATTTTACAATCCATCCTTTCATCCCTCAAAAGGCCATACCTTCATGCTTAGGGATGTTCAGAAATATCGAAATCCGAACCAAAACTGAAAATTTAATAAACCGATCCGAATAACTAATTCAGATTTAGATCGGATTTTGATATGGATTTCAAAAACGTTCGGATAGTTCGGATATCCGTTTAATCCGAATACAAAATTATGTGGTTTTAGTTTTATAAAGTCTGACTCATTAACATTTATAATAACCCTAACTTCCTTGTACCATGGTTCCACTTTAACATACAAATTTAAAAATGTTAAAATGACCACCATCAACCTATCACACACTCATACACAATAACCATCGTCGTCGTTCCGCTGACCGCCATCTGACTCGCCATATTCCGTAGACTGTCGTCGCTACGCACTCCATTTCCGTTTCGAAATCGGTGTCTTATATGTGGATATATGGTACCGAAGAAATCTTGATTTAACTCATCATTTTTTTTGTCACTCTTGCTCTTTTTTATCCAGGATATGATCCCTAAAAAATAAACAGGTATGGAAGCTATAATCGTAAACCACATCAAATCTATGAAAGCATTGATTTATATATTCCTTTTAGTATCAAATCTAGGGATAATTTTTTGCTGTCTTTTTAAGGGTACCGTCAGAAATTTCAACTAAAAAACAGTAACAAATGAAAGGAATATTTATGATCTCAAAAGAAATGATGAGCCGTCTAATATTAGGAGCCTCATTACTTCAATTAATCCCCATGTTCCTCGAATGGATCTTAGTTGTTGAGAATGTTGTCCAAAAGCGGTATGTTAGACATACCCGGTAGAACTTACAAGTAAGCCAGATATAAAGATGCCGTATAGGGTTGCTGTTCCCATTATTAAAAATTTAAAGACAGAGATGAATCTATTAACAAGATTTTTTATTTGAAACGGATCTTCATGATCTATATCGAGCCACTTGGATTTTTTTAATAGATAGATTATTATGGTTCTTTTACATTTGGAACATAGTTACCAAATTTTCTTAGGGGCACGCGATCCGTATTGGATCGCGATTTACCCAATCGAAATTTGATATATTCTAAATGGTTCCGACATGCGCTCCAATCGATTGAAATCAATTCCAAATCCAATTACAAGTCCTTTCTATCGTTGTTGGTTAAGCGAATTAGGTCGACCAATTAGATTAAGTGGTACGGTTTGTTGATCGTTTCAATCATTCCAATTGGCTTTCAAAAAAGTAAAATTTTCCATCGGTTTGAAAACTATCAATTGGATTGCTTTTTAGAAGTTTCGATTCCAAAGCAGTTGTAAAAGTATCGTTCCAAACCTCCCCAAATTAGATCATGAATTTATTTCCACTACTTTTCAATTCCAGTTTTTTGTGTTCAATTTGAATTTTCTGTTTTGGAAATGTGGATTTTGGCATTTGATAATTTGAATTTTCCATTTTGGTAATTTGGCTTTTGAGTATTTTTGTTCTAAACTAGGTACACCGAACTAAACCATATGGTACACCGTACCGGTTCGCACCGAAAGGAACCTACCCCTTCGTACAGGTTCGCACCAAAAGGAAACTATATGGTACACCATACCGGTTCGCACAGAAACTAGTATAAATGTACATTTGATAAAATTTATTTAGTAATTTTGTCTTCTTACAACTATCATAACAATCTAACTATTATAACAACGTAATTTCTTAGAACTATGTCAAAATGCATTACAAATTCAAAATAATTAATATATAGAAAAAAACCATAATCTACAAAGGAATCATATATACGCAATCTAAATATGCTATAAGAGATCATTATTGCTATAACCATATGTGTTGTCCTTTTCATAGCAATTCAAGTGGTTAGTTTATTTTGGACATACTTAATTTGCTTTGCTCTTTCTCTTCTTCTTCTTCAGATGCATTTGGCATAATGCTTAAAACTTGTTCGGAGATGTTTCACATGTATTGACCTAGGTTTAGATGCTCAAATAGAATTAGGGCATTTCAAAAACTTGAAGATCGAACTACAATTAGATAAGAAGTACGATAGCACATTTCTTTGGTTTTTTTCGAGTGTATTTTATTTTTATGATTTATTGTTGGTATATGGTATCATAGAAATCTTGATTTGAATCATCATTTTTTTTCACTCTTGCTCTTTATTTATCCGATATATGATCCCTAAAAAATGTACAGTTATGGAAGCAATAATCGTAAACCACGTCAAATCGATGAAAGCATTGCTTTATATATATTCCATTTAGTCTCAGCTCAAGGGCTAATTTTTTTTGCTTTCTTTTTCAGGGTACCATTGAAAATTTCAACCAAAAATCAGTATCAAATGAAAGGTTTTTCATTATCACAAATGAAATTATGAGCCTCCAAATATTAGGAGCCTCAATACTTCAATTAATCCTTGTGTTCCTCAAATAGAATCTCTTAGTTGTTGAGAAGCTTGTCCGAAAGCGGCATGTAAGACATGCCCCGTAAAACTTACAAGTAAGCCATAAATAAAGATGTCGACTAGGGTTGTTGTTTCCTTAATTATGTAATTTAAAGACTCAGTTGAATCTATTAGCAAGATTGCTTATTTACAATGGGACCTTAATAATCTATATCAGGCCACCAACATAGTTACCAATTTGCATAAGGGAACATATCCGTATTGGATCACGATGTACCCATTCGAAATTTGATATGTTCTAAATTGTTCGAACATGCGCTCCAATCGATCGAAATTGTTGTTCCAAATCCAATTACAAGTCACTTCGATCGTTGTTGGTTATGAGAATTAGGTCGACCAATTCGATTAAGTGGCACGCTATGCCGGTCGTTTCAATCATTCCATTAGCGTTCCAGTTGGCTTTCAAAAAGTAAATCTTTCTATCGATTTGAAACCTCTTAGTTGGGCTGCTTTTTTAGAGGTATCGACCCCAAAGTAGTTGTAGAAGTATCGTTTCAAATTCCCCAAAATTAGATCATCAATTTATTACCAATACTCTTCTATTCCAATTTGTTGTGTTCAATTTGAATTTTCTTTTCTGGAAACGTGGATTTTGGCATTTCATAATCTGAATTTTCTATTTGGGTAATTTGGCTTTTGGGTACACCAAACTAAGCTATATGGTACACTGTACCGGTTCACACCGAAATGAACCAATCCTTCTGTACCGAATATGCCACCTATATCTAATTGCATACGCGTTCCTTGTACCCGTGCCAGAGTGAATCACGATTTAGGTAACTATGATTTGAAACCTATTAAGCCAAAATCCGATTCGATATCGTTATATGTTATATTTCTTTAAAAGACACTTGGAGGCCTAATGTAACGTTAAAATAGCACGGTTTGTTATTAGCATAAATGTACATTTAATGAAATATATTTAGTAATTTTGTCTTATTACAACTATCAACAATTTAATTATCATAACAATGTAATTTCATCGAATTATGTAAAAACAAATTGCAAATTCAAATTAAATAATATATAGAAAAAAAGCGTAATCTCCAAGGGAATCGTATATAGTCAATCTGAATATGCTATAAGAGAGCATTATTTCTATAACCGTATGTGTCGTCTTTTTCGTAGGAATTCAAGATGTTAGTTTACTTTGGACATACTTAATTTGTTTTGCTCTTCTTCTTTTCCTTTTAACGTATTTGGCATAGTGCTTGAACCTTGTTTAGAGATGTTTCACATGTATTGACCCGGGTTTGGATGCTCTAGTATAATTTGGAGCATTCCAAAAACTTGAAGATCGAACTACAAGAAAACAAGAAGTATGAGAGAACATTTCTTTGGTTTCTTTCGAATCTATTTTATTTTTATGATTTTATGTTGATATATGGTACAAAGAAATCTTGATTTGAATCATCATTGTTTTCCACTCTTTCCCTTTTTTATCCGAGATATGATCCTTAAAGAATAAGCAGGTATGGAAGCTATAATTGTAAACCACATTGAATCTATGAAAACATTGATTTATATATTCCTTTGTCTCATCTTATGGATAACTTTTTTTGCTGTCTTTATTAAGGTACCATCGGAAATTTCAACTGAAAGCAGTAACAAATGAAATGATTGTTCATTATATCAAATGAAATAATCAACCTCCTAATATTAGGAGCCTCATTACTTCAATTAATCCCCATGTTCCTCGAATCGAATGGATCTCTTAGTTGTTGAGAAGGTGTCCAAAAGCGGTATGTAGAAAATACCGAGTAGAACTTACAAGTAAGCCACATATAAAGATGTCGACTAGGGTTTTTGTTTCCATTATTATATAATTTCAAGACTCGGGTTAATCTATTAACAAGATCGTTTATTTAAAATGAGATCTTCATGATCTATATTGGGCCACATGGATTTTTTTAATAGATAGCTTGTATGGTTCTTTTACATTGGGAACATAGTTACCAAATTTCCTTAGGGACAAGAGATTCCTATTGGATTGTGATGTACTCAATCGAAATTTGAAACGTTCTAAATCATTCCGACATGCGCTCCAATCGATCGAAAGCTTTGTTCCAAATCTAATTACAAGTCGTTTTGATCGTTGTGGGTTATGGGAATTAGGTCTACCTATTCGAATAAGTGGTACGCTATGCCGATCGTTTCAATCATTCCATCAGCACTAATAAGGTTGTCCAAAAATTTCGTAGTTGTTGAGAAGGTTGTCTAAAAGCGGTATGTAAAAAATACCCGGTAGAACTTACGAGTAAGCCATATATAAAGATGTCGACTAGGGTTTCCGTTACCATTATTATATAATTTCAAGACTCAGTTTAATCTGTTAACAAGATCGTTTATTTAAAATGAGATCTTCATGATCTATATCGGGCCCGTGGATTTTTTGTAATAGATAGCTTGTTATGGTTCTTTTAAATTGGGAACATAGTTACCAAAATTTCCTTAAGGACACACGATCCGAATTGGATTGCGATGTACTCAATCGAAATTTGAAACGTTTTAAATCATTCCGACATGCGCTCCAATCGATCGAAAGCGTTGTTCCAAGTCCAATTACAAGTCGTTTAGATCGTTGTGGGTTATGGGAATTAGGTCTACCTATTTGAATAAGTGGTACGCTATGCCGATTATTTCAATCATCCATCAGTGTTACAATTGACTTTCAAAAAAATAAATAATTCCACCGATTTGAAAACTAACAATTGGATTGCTTTTGTAGGGGTTTCGATTCCAAAGAAGTTGTAGTGTATCATTCCAAATTCCCCAAAATTAGATCATCAATTTATTACGGCTGCTATTCTTCAATTCCAGTTTTTTGTGTTCAATTTGATATGTTTGTTTTGGAAATGTGGATTTTGGCATTTGATAATTTCAATTTTCTAATTTGTCAATTTGGCTTTTGGGTATATTTGTTCTAAATTGGGTACACCTAACTAAACTCTATGGTACGCCGTACCGGTTCGCACCGAAATAAACCTACCCCTCTTTACTGAATATGCCACCTATATTGAACTGCATACACGTTCCTCGTACCCATGTCTGAGTGACTCACAATTTAGATAACTATGATTTGGAACCTATTAACTGAAAATCCGATTCTATCTCTTTATATATGCTATTTCTTGAAATACACTTGAGTCTGATGTAACATTAAGAGAGGTTGGTTGTTCGCATAAATATACATTTGATGAAATATATTTAGTAATTTTGTCTTTTTACAACTATCATAACAATTTAACTATCCTAACAAGATAATTTCGTGGAATCTATTTCAAAATGCATTACAAATTCAAAATAACTAATATATAGAAAAAAACCGTAATCTCCATGGAAATAGTATATATGCAATCTAAATATGCTATAAGAGAGCATTTACTATGACCATATGTGTCGTCTTTTTTGTAGCAATTCAAGATGTTATTTAATATACTTTGGATATGCTTAATTTGCTTTGCTTCTTCTTCTTCTTCTTCTTCTTCTTCTTCTTCTTCTTGGCATAGTGCTTGAACCTTGTAGTTCGATATTCGGGTTTGGAGGCTCAAGCATAATTTGAAGCATTCCAAAAACTTGAAGATCGAATTACAAGAAGACAGCAAGTATGAGAGAACATTTCTTTGGTTTCTTTCAAATCTATTTTATTTTTATGATTTTATGTTGATAACTGGTACCAAAGAAATCTTGATTTGAATCATCATTTTTTTGTCACTCTTGCCCTTTCTTTATATTAGATATGATCCCTAAAAAATAAACAGGTGCTTCCTTTTAGTCTCAACTCTAAGGATAATTTGTTTTTTGTGGTCTTTTTTGGGGTACCGTTGAAAATTTCAACTAAATAACATCAACAAATGAATGGAATTTTCATTATCGCGAATGAAATAATGAGCCTCTAATATTAGGAGCCTAATTACTTCAATAAATTCCCATTTTCCTCTAATGGATCTCTTAGTTGTTGAGAAGGTTGTCCAAAACCGGTATGTAAGACATACCCAGTAGAACTTACAAGTAAGCCTGATATAAAGATGTCGACTAGGGTTATTGTTTTCATTATTATATAATTTCAAGACTAAGATGAATCTATTAACAAGATCGTTTATTTAAAACGGGATCTTCATGATCTATATCAGGCCACATGGATTTTTTAAAGATAGCTTATTACGGTTCTTTTACAATTGGAACATAGTTACCAAATTTACTTAGGGACACGAGATCCGTATTGGAACGCTATGTACCCAATCAAAATTTGATACGTTCTAAATCATTTTGACACGCATTCCAGTCGATCAAAATCACTGTACCAAATCCAATTATAAGTTGTTTCGATCGTTGCTGGTTATGCGAATTAAGTCAAACAATTCGATTAAGTGGTACGCTATGCTGATTGTTTCAATAATTCCATCAATGTTTCAATTGGCTTTCAAAAAGTTCGATCGATTTGAAAACTGTCAATTGGATTGTTGTAGGGTTTTGATTCAGAGAAGTTGTAGAAGTATCGTTCCAAATTCCCCCAATTAGATTATCAATTTAGTACCGCTGCATTTCAATTCCAACCTTGTTAAATATGAGTTTTCTACTTTTGAAATGTGGATTTTGGCATTTGATAATTTGAATTTTCTTTTTGGTCATTTGGCTTTAGGATATACTTATTTTAAACTGGGTAAACCGAACTAAACTCTATGATCGAAATGAACCTACCCCTCCGTAGCAAATATGCCACCTATATCAAATTGCATACGCGTTCCTCATACCCGTGCCAGAGCAAATCACGATTTAGGTAACTATGATTTGGAATCTATTACCCCAAAATCCGATTCAATCTCTTTATATGTTATGTGTCTATGTAAGACACTTGGAAGCCTAATGTAACATTAGCAATGGTTTTTTTGTTGACATAAATGGTACATTTGCTGAAATATATTTAGTAATTGGTAGTAGTGAAAGTCTAAAACTCACAATTCATGCAAGATATATGTAGAATAAATGTATACTATGGGTGGTCGCTGTTAGATACAATAACATAAATGCAGTTGATGGATGATAATAATACCTTGGGTGTGACTAAAATTCTCTCTTATATGTTGAATGTACTCCTCTTCTAGGTAAGACTAAATCGGTAAGAGTAAATCGTTGACGTGACAGATTTAGTAGGAGAGGGTACAATGAGTACAAAATTATAAATAATAAAAGTGGGTATGTTTAGTAGAATCATAATACATCACACTAATACAAAAATCATGATCATTGTTTTTTTTAAGAAAAATAATATTTATTGTTGTTAAAAAGTTAATACTGAAAACCCTTTAAAACAATGATAATAATATACCATTTCTGTTAGTGTAGAAAGTTTGAATGATAAGTTGATTGAACAATTTTGTACCAAAATATTGTAAAAAAGTATCACTATGCCGATCACACTTAACGGTAATCACTTAGACTATCATTTATGGAATGGGTGCAAGGTGAAAGAGACAAATATCGAGACATAACAGATGATGGAAAACAGATTTCTATCTTTGGCATTCACTATTCACTAGAAAGTGTAATAATAGAGAAGAGTGAAATGAGCAAAATAATCATAGGTAAAGCTAGTTGAAGTGAAATGATTTGTTAATTACATTATAGACCAATAATTATGAATATTAAAAAAAAATCAAACTAACAAACATTCACGCCCACTACCCTCCCACTCATGGCATAGTGTTTTTTCGCCGACCATGTGCGTGCCAAGGGTGTTGTCGTGTTGGGCATAAAACGAGCTGGCATGGTTCTTTGAAGGTGTATCATATCCCAAAACAAGTGACCGTACTAACGTTAAATTTCTGTTTAAAACAATCTTACCAAATACGCATTCAGTTTATATTATGTAAAATTTAATAAAACTATAAATAAAAAACATACAATGTATAATTACCATTTATTTGTTAACTGATAACAACTAGATACTATTTTAAATGAAAAATGAATAAGCAATATTGTATAACGTTTATCTTTTTAACAATGTATAATAAATTTAATTTTTTGTATTTTACTTAATTATTAAATATTATTATTTTTAATTACCCGTGTAATTTATGAATCTCAAACTAGTATGTAATGTAATATATAATACTATAGTATTATATAGCATATAAATGTCCTAAATCTTGAAAACGTGTATATTTATTATTATTATTAGAGTTAATGGCCATTTTCGTCCCTGTGGTTTACTACTTTCGCCACTTCAGTCCAAAATTTGTATTTTTATCAATTTAGTCCTCATAGTTTTAAATATTAGCCAATTACGTCCTATCCGTCTAACGGCATCCAACTATGCCGTTAGTTTAAGGGTATTTTTGTCTTTCTCCGTTTTATTTTGAGTTATTGGTCATTTTCATCCCTGTGGTTTGATACTTTTGCCAATTCAGTCCAAAGTTTGAACTTTTGTCAATTTAAGTCAGTTTTTTTTTCTATAACCCTAGAGAGCATTATCCAAGCCCAAAACAAGTCTGCATTTACCCTGTCGACAACAGTAATCATACCCCCTCCTCTCGTATTTAGTTTTTAGACGGTTCCTAAACTCTCCCCCATGGTGGAATTCAATGGTAAAGTGGTCAAAACAATTCCGTGAAACCGAATTGTACAGAAAAAACAAAAAATCGTTTCTTTGATGAATGCATAATATTTAGGGTTTAGAGATTAACATATCATAACGAAAATCTGGGTCGTAATCAACTATTATACATTAATCAACAAAACAATCTTTAGTTTTTTCTGTATAATTCGGTTTCAGGGAATTACCTTAACCACTTTACCATTGAATTCCACCATGGAGAAGATTTAGGTAATGTCTAGAAACTAAATATAAAGGGGGGGTATGATTACTGTTGACAATAGAGTAAATGCATACCAGTATTTGAGGTTGCTCGATGGTTTTGGGCTTGAATTATGCTCTTCAGGGTTATAAACAAAAAACATAAAAAATAAAAAGAAAACTAAACATTAAATTGACAAATTTCAAACTTTGGACTGAATTGGCAAAGATATCAAACCACAGGGACTAAAATGACCATTAACTCAAAATTAAAATAAGAAAGACAAAATTACCCTTAAACTAACGGCATAACTGGATGCCGTTAGACGGATGGGACGTAATTGGCTAATATTTAAAACTATGAGGACTAAATTGACAAAATTAAAAATTTGGACTGAAGTGCCGAAAGTAGCAAACCACAGGGACGAAAATGGCCATTAACTCTTATTATTATTATTATTATTATTATTATTATTATTATTATTATTATTATGTTTGGTGTCATAAGTGGCCTATTGAATTATTTGGCGATACTGTATTGATCAGTGAATTTCGTATTGTTTTTCATTTTTTTTGTCAGTTACCATAATAAACATAATGTAAACCAACCAAACGTCTTTTTTTAGTTATTGTATCGTAACAAATCTGAAATAAACGACCGATTTCACACAAACTCGGGGCCTTATTAAAAGCCCATGATCGAATCCCCCCTTCTCAATTGACCATTGGTACACCTTAAGTTTTCTATTTTTCGTCTTTTAGTTCCGGTACCGTAAGGTACGTAATCAAAACCGACCGTACTCGTGTTAAGTTACCGCCTCAATGCTCGGGGCCGACAAGACTTGGGTTTCACCATAGCCCGGGTTTACCAACCAAATAAACATCGTCTTAAATATTTTGTTTTTCTATGTTAATGTTTTTATATTTTAATATATTTGACGAATTAAATTTTTTGGATTTTAAACATCAAATTTTACCAATGATGTTTGTAACAAATATAGTCGGTACTGACCAAATTCGTGTCAACTTATCGTCGTAATGCTCAAGTTTTATTAACGCCCGAGTTTTAACACTAGAGTTTTGCCGGTTGTTAGAAAAACCTGTTGTAATATAATCATAACATTACCTCAAGTTTTGAGAAAGTACATAATATATCCTAATTAGACAGAATTTAATATGAGTTGACTGAAAGATCCAATAAATAATCAAAAACAATAGTTCTTACCTTTTTAAAAATAATAATTAATAACCGTTACAATTAATATTTTAATTAATTTGCTACTTTTAACTAGAATTTAGTTTAACCCAAGGGTATTATAGTATTTAGTCACAGGCTCCAACCCTTATATAAACCCACCAAATCCTCTAGTCAACATCCATCACTATCTTGTCTTCAGACAATAATACCTTTCTTAAAAGAAAAAAGTTACGAAATGAGATCTCGACGCGGGTTTTTGTATGCGAGTAACGGAGCTCCGACGACCACAAGTCGTAAAAGGGGTCGCTTTAACTTCTTTGATTTGCTGCCAGACGACATCCTTTTGCTTATTCTTATGAAGCTAGTCGTCTCTGCGGAATGCCCTGCTGATTTTATAGCTGTTTTATTAGTGTAAGAACACATGAAATTAATGTAAACGTTGTTGTGTCGTGTATTAAGTTTTATTTATAAAAGAATGTGACATGTTTTGTTGGTTGTACGTGTCAAACAGGTGCAAAAGGTTCAATTGTTTGGGGCTCAATCCGTTTGTCTTGTCCAAAGCTCCGGCGGAAACATTTGCGGTGAAACCTGGGTTGCTTTCGGCCGCTGACTGGTTCTTTCAACGGTGTGCCGGTGCCGGAAATGTTGAAGCCTTTTACATTATGGGCATGGTTAGTTTTTAACTTTTTTTCATTAGTATGAAAATTTGCGCGTTGTGCTGCGTTAAATGATCGATGAAATGGACTCGTTAAACTGGGAAAAAAAATCAATGTTTAAGCAACATTATATAAAAAAGTAAGATAATTACACATACGTTCAACCGAAACCATAATAAATTTTGTAACGACCTTACATCTAAAACATTAAAAGTTTTATATATAAAAATAAGAAAAATCTATTGATATATAAGGATTAAAAGAACTTTTTGTTAAAATAAGAAAAAGTTTAATTAGAGGATGATATCACTTGCACATTTTGCATGCTATTTACTATTAATTAATGGCAAGCCAGGGTCATGTTATAACTGTATCACGTACTTATCTGATTTCACAACATTAAATAATTGTTTAAAAAATATTCTTGATTGTTGTCTTGAAAAAAAATATAAAGTAAAAACTATAAAATTTTGGTCGGAAAGCCTTGCCGTGCAACCAATATCCGAATGACCGCTTTGATCATAGCTGACCAAATTTATTATTTCTTTTGTCAAAATGGTTGTCCGATCTTTATCCGGACAACCATTCAAATCATAGACAGTCAAACATTAAAGTTTTTCGGTCAAAAAGATTGTTTGATATATTTTTATCCGGATAACTTTTCTTATTAACATACGGATGGTCAAATTTAATAAATTTTTGGTTAAAACAGTTATCTGTCTCCTATACAGTTGGCTGTTTAAAACAACATAGGATTAAGATTAAATGTGAGAATGCTATGTATATATTAACATTTATTAATAAACCTAATCTGATTTTTCACTTTACAAATATTATTAATAATTTATATATTTGTACAGATTCAATTTTACTGTTTTCACAACCACAAACTTGGAGCTTCACTCATGGCAAAAGCCGCGATTCAATCTCACGCTTCGGCATTATACTCACTCTCCATAATCCGCTTCAACGGTAGCGGTGGTATTGACGCCGTCAAAGACCTCATAACCGGCGCCACTCTCTGCACACGTGCCGCATTCCTCGGTCACGTGGACGCCCTCCGTGAACTCGGCCATTGTCTAGTAGACGGCTACGGTGTCATTAAAAACGTTGCCGAAGGTGAACTATATTTGATGCAAGCCAACCTTCAAGAATTAGCTGCAAGGCAGTCAACACAGGTATTGTTAGACAAATATTGCATAATTTGCATGAATTTGTCGTGCTTACAAAACCTAAGGGTTTTTTTCGTTTTCAGTCAGAATATAAATTTGTTGGCCGAATATAATGAATTTATGTATAAAAAGGATTTTTTTTTTCTTTTTTTCGGTTTCTTGCACTTTACAAATTATTTATTACAATCAACTTTAAAGCATTGTTTAATATCATTCAAACTTTTATATAGCTACCCAGACTACGGCGGCGAAACAATCAGCCCCAAATCTTCCTTCCAGTTGGCGGTCTCACGTTTGGTTTCACGCCTCAGAATTGCCATCCCGCGAACCGCTTTCTAATTTCTTGTTACAACGGTCTAACTCCTGATCCGATGTTGCGTAGTTGTTCGTATGTTGGTTGTGGGCGAGTAGAGACAAGGGTGCACGAGTTCCGAAGGTGTTCGGCGTGTAGCGTGACGAACTATTGTTCACGTGGATGTCAAGCGCGTGATTGGATGATCGGTCACCGTCTGCATTGTATACCATTGTTGATGTTTCCAATCATCAACGCCGATGCTGATGCTGGGAATATATGATATGTATGCATGAATGATGGCCAGGAAACCTAATAATTTATAAAGGCAGTTATGGAATTTGGCAACTCAGGCTTTCTTTTTTTTCTTTTTCTTTTTAGGTTTAAGGTATTATCAATGTAGTTGCCTAGCAAAAATGAAATAAAAGTTTTAATTTTAAAGTTGATCTTAAATAGAATAATAATTGATTGGAATACAAATATAATTCGACTAATATTATAGTTTCATCATGATGTCCCAACACAAACAGCATGAATGCTTAGAATAATAGTAATAATAACAATAATACTATATAATAACAATAATAATAGTAATAATATATAATAATGATGTGTTTAATTAATTAAATAATATTATGAAATCAAACCACGTGTTTATTTAGTGGTGGTATTCATGAGAGAAAATGACTTTGGAAAAAAGTATGAATGTTTGACCGATAAAAGTAACATATAATCCGCAAAATGAAAATTAATGTTATTTTTAGTGAACTTTATTGTAATAAACGATCATTTAAGTTGTAGGTTGGTTGTTGTTAGGTTGGTGAATTCTTAGAGATGGATTAGGATAATACTCAAAACGAGTATATATAATCTGGACATTTCATGTAATGTTTATAAAAATGTATATTTATATATAGTGTACAAAAAAGATATAAAATTTAACATATATTCTCTATATTTCGTTATTTTAATTTAATCAAATAAAAATTAATTTAAAATTAAAGTTAAAGCATGTAGATATATGTAAATAACCATACGTATTGCATGTTGGCCTTTTAAATTTAAATTTAGCTCCGGATGCCGTGGACCTTTTAAATAGGGTTCAGAAAGTTGTGTATAGTAACGTATCAGCCCATAAGAATCAAAACTTTGTTTTTAGTCGGATTGGGTTTGCTATCCAAAAGGGGGTTGCGGCGCAGCTTGTTGCCCGCTTACCTGTCACTTCATTGTAAATCGTTTGGATGTTCATATGAAATATAAAAGGAGCCAACTCGTTTATAAAAAATATATATATATATTTAACTTTATTTAATTATTTGTTCTTTTTGTATTTTATCACTTGGTTGTAGGAAACATGCAAACATCAAAAGATATCCGACGCCGTTTATTAATCATTATTTTTATTCATATTAATTCCATGTTTTTATTCTTTTTACTTTCAAAACGTTAAAAGCTTTGAATTTAAAGTAAATGTATCTTATTACCTTTTTATGAGTTGAAGTAACAAAACTGAATGAAAACCAAATTCATCACTGATCAGTGAGCTTTTCTAAAGGTTTTATTTTATAAAAAATATCAGGAGCATAATAAAATTAATGATGTAAAAGTTTATTGATGAAAAAATAATTTTTTTATAATTCTAGACTCTGGTAAGAAAAAATGTTATTAGTATTATCCTTTAAAATTTTTATCAACAACAATTTAAGGTCAAACTATAATAAAGCAATCACAGTGCATACCATTAATTGTTGATGGAATTTCGAAAAACTTTTTATACTATTCTAGGATTTAAATATACTTTATTTACAAGTCAGTGGACCGCACTCTACTTTAGCTCATGATCTCTACATTCATGACCTAATAGTTTGACATATATGTCATATATCTCTAATATATTACTCTACTAAGCTTTTACAAAGGTTTTGTTTTATACAAAATATCAGGAGCATTATAAAATTAATGGTGAAAAAGTTTATTGGTGACGAAATAAGAAAATTTTAATTCTAGACCCCGATAAGAAAAAATGTTATTAGTATTATCTTCTAAAATTTTATCAACGATAATTTAAGGTCAAACTATAATAAAGCTATCACAATGCAAATCATTGTTGATGGAATTTCGAAAAACGTTTTAAACTATTCTAGGGTTTAGATATACTTAATTTACGAATCAGCGGACCACACATTTCTTTAGCTCATGATCTCCACATTCATGAACATGACCTAATAGTTTGACATATATGTCATATATCTCCAATATATTACTATACTCGTTCAAAGATCATACAGTTATAATTTTATAATTATGTCTAAATTTGTGTATAGAGTATTGTACCATGTGCTTTCATAAATGTACCTATATTTTCATTGTTTTGGCTTGCGAGGTGTAGTAGCCTCTTGCTACGTGTCTGGTTTTGGTTTTTGTGTTGTAAGCGTGTCTTGCCCTCCTTTACTTCAAGTCTTTATAAATTGTTTCGTTGGAAAGATCTTGGCCACATCATCAGTTTCCACAACGATTATGATGACTCTCTCTCTCTCTCTCTTTGCCAAACCTTTTCTATCAATCACAACGCCACAGTAAACGTCATTCGCCGTCAGCTTTCTTCCTCAACGAATAACTATCCTTCATGCCTTCAATCGAGCAAAACCATCATGTAATCCAAGTTTCCATGGCTGGAATTGATTGAAATTAACTATAATAGCAGTTACCAAATTATTATGATCTTATATATTCGATCTTCAACCCACCCCATCTCATATATGAAAACTAGACGTATGGATCTAGGGTTTGGGTAGATAGAGGGAGATGAAACTTCAGTAGCCGCATGTGTGGTTATGTGGTGGCCGTGAAACCCTAAGATGGTTATGGTGTTGATAATGAATAAGAGACATGGTGGTTGGCCGCCGGCATAGATCTGGCACAGAGACATCGGCTGTCAGATGTTTGTGTTGTGGTGGTGCCGGCCATGGCTCTTTTGTGTATGAGGAGTTGTGTTGGTGGCTGTGCCGGGGAAAGAGATGGGAGATTTAGATAGTGAATGTTGTTATTATTATTATTGTTATTAACAAAGATGGTAGGTTTTAATTTAAGAAATCTAGAATTCATTTGTTCATACCTTCTTGATTGCAAATACACTATACATATTAAATCTAATATTATTGTTCAATTCTGAATTTTAACCATTAGGTTGCGAGACATCTTAGATGAGTTCACATCAATTTAGGTATTATATATAAAAACACTTTCAATCTTAAATTTTTATAAGTTGTTAAATAGCGGCGCCCGTAAATTATAGATACGGGACACTCAGTAGGTCTCGTGACCGGATCAAACAACACAACAAACTAAGTACTAGTCATTCTTGGATCAACCTCACAACTAGTTGGCAGAAACAACTAGCTAGACCGAGATCTCGGATCTTGTGGTGTGTTAGTATAGGCCGAAACTTGGAAGGAAGGGTGAGGTAGAGAGAGTTTGTAAGTTACTTAGATAAAATGAAATGCAAGGGTTACTTGGTGAATTCCATACACACACATTATATAGTGTGAGTATGTTATACACCTTATCATTAATAACAAGCCCAATAGGCACCAAATACACAAGGCCTTGCGCCCAATACATATAAACGTAACAAACTAGAAACGTAAATGAACTAATTACAAATATGAAAGACTTAATAAACAAAACCGGGCCTTACAATCTCCCTCTAGTCTTTGGTATTTGCTTTATTTCCGTCTCACCACTCGCACTCGGACTCGTAGTTGAATACCTCGTTTGGATCTTCTTCGACAGGTTGTTTTTCAACAAGTAGTCTAGCGAACTTGTTGAACTTTCCAACGATGGCGTCCGTGTTGTTACGATGGACATCTTCAACTGTGCAAAGGGACGACTCTACAAGTTTCCTCAGGTCGCTGAGTCGTCCTCCCTTGAGATGTAAGGGTACATATAGATCCTAGCACAGGCTGTGATAGCAGCAGCTAGTTGTACAGCACCGTTCTTCGGTGGGTTCCATGCTTCAGAGGTGGAGCCTGTGTTAACATGATAGGCAACTATGAACTTCTCCTCGTTAAGCGGTTCACCGAAGATAAACGAATCCTTCCTGATCAATCTTCTATATCGATCATGATCACAGATCTCGGCTGTAGTGCTTGTTGGGTTAATACCAAATCTACCGTATAGTGAGTTCATCAGGGTCTTGTACACATAGGATAAAGCTTCATTACCAGCTTTCTTAGCTTGTAACCTACTTGAAAATAGTGAGCTAACAAACTCCTTGAAAGGGCTTTCCCTTTCCTCATAGATGTAACCTGAGAGTGGGAGCACGGTGTAGCCAAGATCTCTTGCATACTTTAATTCTTCGCTATAGTAAACACCTAGAAATTCACCTGTTGGAAAGACCAGTGTCTCGTTCTGTCCAGCCAGTTCGTGCTCATCAAAGAATGTGAGCTCATGGCTGCGAGTGCAATGCATGATGACGTCACCGTATGTGTTGTCGAACTCCCAAGCTATGATACCGTGAAAAAAGTTATCCTCGAAAGGCATCCTATGAAAGATCGGATGACCGTGATTTTTGGGCATCCTGTAGATTCTTTCTTTGGATGGCATGTCATTGTAAGGATTGATCTTCTTTGTCTTGAATGTCCGGCCTAGATTGACAGCAAACGTCGGGTAGCCAACTCTCCATTCTCTTCTCAAAAACTTGTTCTTGAAGAATGATTTGATAGTATTTCTCTCGTCGTCTCGAGTTACTGCCTTTCAAAAGAAATTCAAGTCAAGATCCGATAGAGTATGCATATCTCGCACGGTGAGATATGTGAGATCTCCGTTTTTACGTCTGAGCCCATTTGTTGTTGTCTTGTGGTATTTGGCATACACAATGAGACTCGAATCATGATACGGCTTTGACCTCGATCGAATGCTTCCTATCTTGCTCACACCATAGTAATTGATTCTTCTGATTGGTCTTCCTCGTAAAGGAGCAGCAACAGGAGTGACAACATGCTTGTCAACGGTTGGCTCAATATTCTCCCCAGCTGGTGGTGTGTCGGGGTTGGGAGAATAATTGATGTCGTCATCATCATCTTTATTTTCTTCCACGGCTACTTGAACAAAAGGAACGGTACCTACAAAAGAACAAACGTTAAATAAAGAGTCGAGTTCGGCATCCACCGCAGCCTCCGTTTCCCTTGTTTTTTTGAGCCTCCTTTGACTGCTCAACATCAGCAATCTTATTTTCAGTGGCATTGCGACTACCACTACCACTATTTCCACCACCACGAGGTTCATTATAACTGTCATACTCGATGGGTTTTTAAAACGATGGTTTTTTTTAACGATGAGTTTTTAAAAATGATGGGTTTTTGAGAGCGATGGGTTTTTAAAACGATGGGATTTAGAAAAAACGATGGGATTTAGAAAAAACAATGGGATTTTAAAAACGATGGGATTTTAAAAACGATGACCTTGTAAAACTGACTTTGAAAACGATGACCTTTTGTAAATCAACGACAATATGAAATCGATGACATTTGTAATCGATGACAATTGTATATCGATTACAATTGTATATCGATCACAATTGTCAAAAATCCACTTGTAATCCAAGAGATCGAGTTCCAGAAAGTGATCTAAGATCATAATTGTAATCTAGTATAACAAAAACATGAGTCAGTTGTGATCGAAATCAGGTTCAACTAATGGGTGATTAATTAAAACAAGTATAGAGATGTTGCTTCCAAAGAGACATCCGGCTAATTAATTAAAACAAGTAGGTAAAAAAATAATTAACTTAAAACAAATTAAATTTTACTGATGTAAAAATTCTCTAACGTGCCTCATGTCGTTTTCTCCGCTATCTTTAAATACTCGTTGTTGATGCTGGCCGTCCTTTTGTATGTGAGGATGTGTAGCACCGAATTACGCTTTTGAATAGGGATGAATCCTATATATCCTCTTTTGCCACATTTTTGTTGAAAATACGGATACTCCCGCTCCAAATCATCCACAACGCGCAAAAATAAACATCTAGGCATTCGAAAACAACGCTCAAACTTATCGGTGATGTGATATTTGAAGTAGCCTTTCATCAAATGACCTTTTGCATGCATATGGCCTTGAATGATATATGATCACCTACTGCGCGGTCGAGAACTAACACATGATCTCACCATCCTTCTTTGTCGTCTCATGCATGATCTAATGTATCTTCTAATTCTAAATAAATTGTTCCACCATGTCGGAAGTATTTGTTGAATCCTTTTTGGTAAAAAAAAGGTTGGATGATATTGATTTTTGGATGTTGAGTTCGTATATGAAACGGTGAAAATGGTTGAATTGGTTGAGTATTTATATTAATTTTGTTAATTACTTTTTTTTTTTTAAATTTTAACGGATAGAAATGGTCTAATAATTAAAATAACATTATTCTTCAATAGTTCTCAGCGAAAAATACATGCCCCCTCGGTCTCCCCTCTTATCGTCGGAGGGTGAGGGGGTGGTATTCTCTCGCCCCTGGTCGCCTATATTTGTCGCCCACTAAACTTAGGATTATGTTTTCCCAGGTCTTTTATGTAAAAACTGACAAGCTAGTTGTACATCTTATTTAATATGTGGATAAGACAACATATTGTGTTACTTGAGTATTATACTAAGATAGTGTCGGTGTTACACACGGGTGGAAATGCTTAAAATCATACGTGTGCATATATTTTAAAATGAATCAAATGCAAATGTGTAACATCACAAAATTATCGGGTTAAAAATACCAAGTTTCAACAGTGAAAGGACTTAAAACAAAATATAAAAAAATCTGGTATCCTGTCTGGTCGCGATACGCGACGTCATAAAAGGCAAGCCCATCGCGTATCGCGATGGGTATGTTTTCAAAACCCAAGAAATGGGAAGACGGTGATACGCGACGAACCAAAAACCCAACGTCATCGCGTATGTCTGACAACGTGACACCTGTCCCACCACGTGTCACATGGTGGCACCATTTTCCTGCCACGTGTCACCACGTGGCATAAAGGCATGACATGGTGACACGTGTCCTGCCACGTGTCACCACGTGGCATAAAGGCATGACATGGTGACACGTGTCCTGCCACGTGTCACCACGTGGCATAAAGGCATGACATGGTGACACGTGTCCTGCCACGTGTCACCACGTAGCATAAAGCCATGATAAGGTGACACGTGTCGACACGTGTCACCTGGTGGCATTATGTGTGTGCCATGTGTCACCACGTGGCATCGTGTCCGCCACGTGGCAGCCCTAGTGGGTGACTCATCATGCATGCATCGCGATGCGTGATGACATGATTAAGGGACCATCGTGTATCGCGATGGGTCCCGAGAAAAGTCTATAAATAGCAACTTTGGCCATTCATTTCTCACACACCCTTTCTCTCTCTAACATCTCTCTAAAATACCTCGATAAACGTGACCGACCACCTCGTTTTTCGCGACCATAAAACTTCGACATTTCACCTCGTAATCCGTGCCATTAAACTGACGATACCCCGAAATACCGACGACAATATCTCGAAGTACGTGCCGATCCGAGACGACCCGACGTTCCACTTCGAAGTACGTGCCGACTCGAGATGAACCGACGACCCGCCTCGAAGTGCATGCGACCCACGACCCGACAACCCGCCTCGAAGTGCGTGCCGGCGAGACTTGAAGACTGGTGTGCCTCGATTTGCGTGCCAAGGAGGTGTTGGTCGAAGTGCTACCCGAGTGTCTAGAAAATATTAAGCCAAACAAGGTAGGCATAATTCATGAATAAAATAATAATAAAATAATAAAGGCTTAGACACTAATCAAGGGTATAGTTAATACCTCAAAAATAAACAAATGAAAATAAAACAAAGAAAGTGTAAGAATAAAGATAAGAGTATAAATTCTTTATTATAAATGAAGTATGATTATTATTTAAATAGATTTTAAATAATAATAAAAAGAAAAAGAATAAAAAAATAAATGATCTTTATTAATAAATAAAGATAAAAGTATTATTTAAAGGAATTTTAAATAATAATAAGTAAATGAATATATATATATATATATATATATATATTGTTTATATTATTAATATAAACTAAATGAGGTATATATATAAATATATGTTTTGGAAAAAGTAAATTTAAAAAAAGGAAACATGACGGACTAAAGGTACGAATATCAGAATAAGAGATATATGATTTGGACTATATTTTCAAATATATTATAAAAAAAAGGAAAAGATAAACTAGAAAATAGTTATAGTTGATAATATTATTTAAGTTATTATTCTTAGGTTAAAAGAGAAGAAAATGATACGTTTCTTAATGAAGAAGAAACATAGAGTTTAAGAAAAAGGAAAATAAGTTAAACTAGAGGTTTATCTTGTAAATGAAAAGAAAAGTAAATAAGTTAAAAGAAAGAATTTTTAACTTGAAAAAGAAAAGAAATAAATAATATTTTAAACTAAAGGTTTAAAATAAAGAAAAAATGTTTTAAACTAAAGGTTCATAAAGAAATTAAAATCGAGGTAAAGATTTTACAAAAGAGACTAAAGGTCTTCAGCCGGATTGTATATCTGACTAACAAAAAGTTATACTCGTACTATAGGTGCAAGATAACAAAGAAGAGGGAAAGACCCTCAGATAGTGTATTGAAGCTGGTCCAAAAGAAAAGGTTATACTCGTACTATAGGTGCGAGATAGCAACGGGAAAGACCCTCGGACGGTGTATTGAAACCGATCCAAATCGAAAAGGTGAATACGCCCCAAACTTTACAATTGGTTTTAAAATAAGTCAAACGTGTTATATGAAAAAGGATTACATGGGACTACGTGTCTTTAAAACATTTATAAACAAAAGTAAAAGCTTATCCCTCAGGATGTCGTGTACGTTTGTCTGGATCCTTACATATGTGGTAGTAAGCGGTGTGCGCATCGCACCACACTTGGTCGTATTACGCTTTCCTGCGAAGAGCACGACCATGTGTATACAAACGGTACTTAACTAAGTTGAACGCTGCGGTGTTTGCTGGGGTACTTAGGTAGAGACTTGAGTTTGTAAATAGTATTTGTTTCAGTCAAAAATTAACAACTAACTTTTGATCAAATTAGTGCGTGAGGCTAGGTGCTAAATGGTAAAAAGATCGGACACAAAGATATGATCACGAGGGAAAAAACCCTTGATTATAATAGTCTTCGTTTCGGTCAAGAGTTTACAACTTAATCCTTAGTCGAATTTGCTTCGGTTAAGGATTATGAACGTAAAAAAACCCCCGGGCGGTGAAAACTATCACCGTCAAGTTTATTAATATCAAAAACAAGTGTCTACAAGGGTTGGAGCTGATTGAATATCGAAAACTAAGTGTTACAATGATTGCTAGTAGCTAAGTCGTGAAAGAGTGTGTGTTCCCTATCAATATTATCAGCTCAATTTATAATAAAAATTACAACTGTTATTCTGATTATTCCGGAAACCCTAAACTACTTCTTCAACGAGCCGTTAGTATCCACGTTGTTAGTTGACGAAGTTCAAGCTATATTCCGTTGCAATCCACGTTCTTATAAACATATTTAACACGTGCTCTTATCTGCAAAACAGTTAGATAATATAGGACAATTGAATTAGTCAACGTACCTTCCTCAGAATAACCGCTTGAGTCAACATCCCTAAGTTAAGCTCAATTCCGAGGATAAAAATCCACACCCAACAATTGCCCCCAATTTTTACTGCGTGACAGCTGTAAAAATTTTAAATTTCAAAAACAATGATATCTATGATATGTGAAATGACGTGCGCGGGAATCGAGGAGACTCTACAACCGCCCCTCTAGGTTATACTTAAAGCATTTTCCTTCTTCTACACCACAATCCTCTTCCGGCGATTCATAACCAGGTTAGTTCTCATCTTTCTTCTTCTTAATTTCTTGAAGTTCTCCTTTCGATCCATACTAAAGATGAGGAAAATAACCCCTCGTGCACCCAATCCTTTTTGTTTCGCGACCTCAGACGATTTCGTTGACCAAGGTCTCATTCCGGCGACCGATGAAGATCAATGCCTGTTCAAAGATTTAGATATTAGGTTTCTGAAAGAATCGGTTTATTACCTGCCGAAGCCGTCGTTAGGCCATTCCATCCCAAAGTCAAGGACGACTTTTCTTCTAAAACTTGGACCTGCTTCTTTTATTATCCCTTTTCGATCGGCCTTTCATATCCATTTCCCCCACTCATCCAAGAGTTCTTTAACGTAACCGGATTCTTGTACTCACAAGTCATGCCAATGGTTTGGAGGGTTTTGGCAACAGTAGATCGTCTAAACAAAACCCATGGGTTATCCATAGGTGTGCCTGAGATTGCCGCGACTTATAACCTTCGAACCCACGGATCCTTTTGCTATTGTCTTCAATCCAAGTCCAGCCGTGTTTCTATGATTCCCAAAGTGTCCAGTAGCGACCCTGATTTGAAAAAATACTTCTTTTTCGTTCGCCGGGATTCTATTCCTGATGGGATGAACTTGCCTACCAAATGGGTTCATAAGGGTAGGAAATATGTAGGATAAAATTTCTTTTTGTAAACGATTTATTCTAACATGGTTTGTTTTTTGACAATGGTATTTGAGGATTTGATAAAGCTTAGGAAGGACACGAAGAAAAGGCTTAAGGCGTTGTTCAATATTCCAGCAGAGGAAAGGGAGTTTTGGTTAGAGGAAGAAACAGGAGAAATGAGTGTGATTGCTGAGAAACCTGCTGAGAGTATGACTTCTGGTAAGTATTTTATGGATTTTAGGTTTTCTAAGGATTTTGGTATCTTGAAAATAATTAGATAAATCGTTGTGTAGGGATGCCGAAGCCAAAGTCTTTTTGTTTAGTTGATTTGGACGATCTTATTTAGGACAAGCCTGTAGTGAAGCAAGAGCATTCCAAGACTCTTTCTCCGTCGGTGAGAATTCCAACTACTCGCCAAAAAAGTGCTGCACAAAAGAAGAGGAAAGCCACCACTTCGGCTGAAACCGAGCCCTTTGCTGACATGACCATCTCGGATGCTACAGAGAAGCTTC
Source organism: Bidens hawaiensis (assembly GCF_021521415.1). NCBI lineage: Eukaryota > Viridiplantae > Streptophyta > Magnoliopsida > Asterales > Asteraceae > Bidens > Bidens hawaiensis. The sequence continues at coordinate 38,157 of NW_027505496.1, read as the reverse complement.
AAGCTCTTGCTAACTTTCTCGTAACAGTAAGTACTTTTTGCTTATCCTGAAAATAACAACCTGCAGAAAAACTAATATTAATTTGGGGATAACAGAAAGCCGAAAGTTACCGTCGAATATCCCAAGACGCTGAATTGTCTAAGAGAGAGGCTGAAGCCAAGCTCGCCGATCTTCTAAAAGCTGTTGATGCAAAGGACAAGCTGCTCAAAAAGAAGGAGAAAGAGATTTCGGATCTCAGAGCCTTATTTGAGTCAGAGAAAGCTGAGTTTCTTGAGGATGCTAAGAAGTGTGCAGCTGCCAGCATTCTGGAGTCGATGATCAAGATGTCCGAAGAAGTACAAGCGAAGGGTCATGTGATGGAGTCTTGGAATTCTGGAGCTTGGAAGAAAAAGCTTAAGGTGCTAAGGGGAGAGAAGATTGAAGAGGATGAGACGGCTGGGACTTCTGTGGTTATCAAGGATGCTGAAGCTAGTGAGAATGTGAAGGAGACTAAGGCTGGGGAGACTACGGATTTGGACAAGAAGGAAGGTGATGATGCTGAGGGTGGAAAGGCTTGAACCTGGTTGCCAGGTTGTTTTCATGTATTTTGAATGTTTGTTTTGAACAATTTCTCTTATTGTTGTGTAAGGATAATGTCGTATGCTCAGGATAATGGTTTGGGTGGAGGGATCGTGGTTCAGGACGAAACCCAAACCGCCTTTTACTTTCTGAACTTAGAACAATTATGATAGTTCGGATGGATGGGCTCCGTTTTGAGTGAAACCCGGACTATCTTTTTCTGCATTATAATATTAGTATAACTTTTTATGACTTATATCAGCATGCTTTTCACTTTTTCTGTTTTAAGAAAAATCTAAGTTTCATGAAAAATCTCTTAGTAATAGTTTAAGTTTTACCAGCAAACCAATATTAAGTCATAAACTTTTTATAATATGAAAGATAAATTTTTTTGCAAATAGTAAATCATACCAGAACCGTGTATCAATTAATCTAGAGATTGTCCAGACCGTCTTATCCTTGCAATAAGATCACTGTTCAAAATATTCTTCTAATCCTGAGGATTTAGTAATAGAATTGCGACATGAGCATTATCCTGAAAAATATTTTTAGAAATTCTAGAGACAAGTCCTAAATAATCTGGCGACAAGGCCTAAATAAACTGGCGACAAGGCCCTTCAGAAGAGATGTAAATTTCTTAAACCTTAAGTAAGAACTGGCGACGAGGCCCTTTAGAAGAGATGTAAATCTCTTAAACCTTAGATTATGGTACGTCTACCATAAACTTGTGATTCAAACCAATAGCCGAGGTAACGAGGTAACAAGTCACTATATTTCATGTGCTGGCCCCGCCTCTCAAACTAAGGCCGAATAAATCATGCGCTACAGGCGTCTTAAGAAGAGATGAAGATCCCTTAAACCTCAAGATCCAAACCAATAGCCGAGGATAACGAGGTAATGGCCCCGCCTCTCAAACTAAGGCTGAATAAACGTGCTCTACAGGCGACTTAAGAAGAGATGAAAATGCCTTAAACCTTAGAATAGGTGAAAACCTCTTATACCTTAAGGATAAGCTGGCGACGAGGCCTTTAGATACTGGCGACAAAGGCCTTGTTAACTTTATTCTATATGAAAATCCCTCATATCTACAAAACAGTCAACTCTAAGTGAGGGGTGGGTGTTAGCCTTGCTAACACCCCTCCGATGCTTAAGTCAGTGTCATGTTTGAAGAATAATAATATTAAAAATAAATAAAATTTTAAGTTTGAGTACGTACCTTGACTGTTTAGTATAACAGTTATCCTTGGGATAGAAATCTTACATGAAATATTTTTTAAGATGTATAGCATTCCAAGCCCTTTGTAGTAAGTCACCATCCAAAGTAGACAATTTGTATGCCCCCTTTCCTGCTTCCGAATCTATCAGGTAAGGACCTTCCCACTTTAGTGCAAGCTTCCCATCCGTAGGATTGGTAGTATTTTGAAAAGCTTTTCGGAGAACCAAATCCCCTTCTTGAAATCTTCGAACTCTGATATTCTTGTTGTAGGACTTTGCTATCTTCTGTTGATAAGAAGCCATTCTGATCTTTGCCAAATCCCGGAGTTCTTCTAGCGCATCTAAATCTTCAAGTAGTCTACGAGTGTTATCTTCGGGATTCTGATGAGTGACTCTGGCCGTTGGGATAACCATCTCTGTGGGGATAACTGCTTCAGCTCCAAACACTAATGAGAAAGGAGTATGACCAGTAGCATTCTTTGAAGTGGTTCTATCTGCCCAAAGAACGAAAGGAAGTTCTTCGGCCCATTTTCCTTTCTTAGACCCCAACTTTTTCTTCAGGTTATTGATGATGATTTTGTTGCTTGACTCGGCCTGTCCGTTAGCCTGAGGATGGACAGGTGTTGAGGTGATCTTCTTGATTTCCCGACTGGCACAGAAGTTAGTTGTTCTCTTGCCGATGAACTGCGAGCCGTTGTCACACACTATCTCTGCTGGGATTCCAAATCTTGTCAGGATATTGCGCTTGATGAATGAGATAACTTCTTTTTCTCTGACTTGAACAAAAGATTCAGCCTCGATCCACTTCGAGAAATAGTCTGTCATTGCCCGCATAAAGACTTTTCCTCCCGAAGCTCTTGGTAGCTTTCCCACGATATCCATACCCCACTTCATGAAAGGCCAAGGGGATATAATAGGATACAATGGTTCAGCCGGCTGGTGCAGAATGTTGCTGTGTCTTTGGCATGCATCACACTTCTGAGAATAATTCATGGCATCCCTCTTCATCGTTGGCCAGAAATACCCCGTCCTCAGGATTTTGGAGAATAGTGCTCTGCCACCAGTGTGCTTTCCATAATCTCCATCATGGATATCATGAAGGACTTCTTGAGCTTCTGCCTTCTCCAAGCACCTAAGATATGGTCCTGCAAGAGATTTTCTGTATAATATATCATTCATTATAGTATATGGGATTACCTTTGTGCGAAAAGCTCTTGAGTTTTCATTCTTGGGGATAACTCCATCCTGAATATATTTCCTGATTGGGATAATCCAAGAACTTTCATTATCCTCAGGATTCTTGACTCCCACATCTTCGTCATCTTTTGATATTTCATTGACACCTTGCTCTTCTATTGCTGGGCTCAGGATGTGTACGATAAGGATCTTGACACCTTCTGGCATCCTGAAGGATGAAGCTAAATATGCCAGGGCGTCTGCTTCAACATTCTCTTCCCTAGGTACCTGCGGAATATCAAATATCTCAAAACACTTTGCTAGTTTTTTTACTAGCTCTAGATATTTCATTAGTCTTTCTCCTCTAACAGTATATGAACCATTAAAATGATTAGTTAATAATAATGAATCAACATGTACTTGAATAAACCTGATTTTCATGTCGATTGCTAGTTGTAATCTTGCTATCAAAACTTCGTATTCTGCCTCATTATTTGTGGCTTGAAATCCGCAGGATATGGATTGAGGTATAATGTCCCCCTGTGGCAATTTCAGCAGAATCCCGAGACCTGTTCCTCTAACATTTGAAGCACCATCAGTGTATAGAGTCCACTTATCTTTTGTTTCTTCAAGTTGTTGGACTTCCAATTCTGCCTTTTCTTTAAGCTCACTGGTGAAATCAGCCACAAAACCTGCTAATGCCTGGTATTTGATAGCAGTCCTAGGTTCATATGTTATATCATATGCACTTAGCTTTACTGCCCATTTTGCCATTCTACCTGACATTTCTGGTTTTCTTAAAACAGACTTAATAGGATAGTTAGTTTTAACACATATTTTGTGAGTTTCAAAATAATGTCTGAGTTTAGTAGATGCTATAATAAGTGCTAAAATTAATTTCTCAAGATAAGAATACCTGGTTTTAGAATCCAAAAGACTTTTACTTACATAATATATTGGATGTTGTTGACTTTCGAGATCCTTAGCCAAAACTGCACTTATAGCATTATTTGATACAACAAGATATAGAGATAGAGATTCACCTTCCTCGGGTTTTACCAGTAGAGGAGCAGAAGAAAGATAAGCTTTTAAGGATGCTAAAGCTTCCTCATGCTTACTGGTCCACTCGAACCTTTTGTTTTTCTTCGGGATATCATAAAATTCTTTGCATTTTTCTGAGGATTTGGATATGAATCTGTTGAGCGCTGCTATCCTGCCGGTCAGCCTTTGAACATCCTTGACTGATTCTGGGGATTTCAGATTCAAGACAGCTTGTATCTGTTCTGGAATCGCCTCTATCCCCCTTTTGGTGACCATGTATCCCAAGAATTTGCCAGCCTTCACTCCGAAATGGCATTTCGAAGGATTCAGCTTCATGTTGTATTTGTCGAGGATATCAAATGCTGTCTTGAGATCTTGAAGGTGATCTTCAGCTTTCTTGGACTTCACCACCATATCATCAATATAGACCTCCATTGTGTCCCCCAGTTGCTCTTTGAACATCATGTTAACTAACCTCTGATAGGTTGCACCTGCATTTCTAAGTCCAAAGGGCATAGCAATATAACAATAAATACCTGTGGGAGTCATGAAGGCCGTATCTTCTTGATCTGAGGGCTCCATCTGGATTTGCTGAAATCCTGAGGACGCATCCATAAATGTCAGGATCTCGTGACCATCTGTAGCATCCACCATTGAATCTATGTGTGGTAGAGGGAATGGATCTTTAAGACAAGCCTTATTCAAGTCTGTGAAATCTACGCAAACTCTCCATTTTCCATTCTTTTTCTGTAAAACCACCACATTTGCTAACCATCGGGGATATTGAACTTCCCTAATCATTTTTGCCCTCAAGAGTCTTTCTACTTCCTCTTGAATGATTATGTTTCTTTCAGGTGCAAACTTCCTTCTCTTTTGATGGATTGGCCTGAAAGAATTATCAATTCCAAGTTTATGTGTTATAATATCTTTGGAAATACCTGTCATATCTTCATGTTTCCATGCAAATGTTGATCGCTTTGACTTGAGGAAATCGAGCAATTTTGAGTCAATATCCTCGGGAATGCTAGTTCCTGTCAGCACTTTGACTTTAGGATCCTCAAGATAAAGAGGTACTTCTTTAATTTCTTTTTCCATGGCCTCCATTACGCCTCGTGCTGGCTTCTGTAATTGCTACGCCTGCTGGGGTTTGGCAGTACATTTCATAGAGGATGTGTAGCAATTCTTGGCTTCTTGTTGGTCACTGATGATTTTGATAACTCCCCACGGACTCGGGAGTTTTACACATTGGTTATAAGTAGATGAGACTGCTTTCATCTCGTGTATCCAGGGCCTGCCTAATATAATATTGCAACAAGATAAACAGTCAATAACATAAAATTTTTGCATTTTATTTACTCATTCCACATATACTGGGAGCTTAATCTCCCCAGTATTATTTTTAGTTTCTCCACTGAATCCAACCAATACTGAGGAACTGGGGACGATCTCATCCTCAGGAATATTCATCTTTTTCAGTACGTCTAATTGAATAATGTTGACAGAGCTTCCGCCATCTATGAGGATCATGCGAACATAATGGTTAGCCACATATAAAGTTATTACCAAACTATCATGATGAGGATCCTGAACATCGACTCTATCACTTTCATCGAAGGATATAATCCTCTCTTGAGTGAGAATAGATGTCTTTGTTGGCCTGTCAACCACTTCTAACTTTCTTTGGTCAGCGTTTCTCTTTGCAGCAGAATAAGAAGTTCCACAGATGTCGGATCCTTCGGATATGACCATGATTGTTCTTGCATCTGTTGGTGGAGGAGTCGGCTTTTCAGGAATTTTCTCGGGATCCTGTTCTCTTCCTTTCTTCTTGCCAAGTAGCTCTTTCAAGTGGCCATTGCTGAGAAGATAGCTGATCTCCCTTCTAAGTGCAATGCAATCATCAGTCAAGTTCCCAAAGTCTTCGTGGAAGGCACACCATTTTGATTTGTCTTTCCATGCTCCTGGTTTCTCCATCTTCCTTGGCCACCTGGCTTTCTCACCTAAATCCTGCATGGCACACATTAATCCACCAATATCAACAGAAAAACAATATTCAGAGATTTTAGGTTATTCTTTGTCATCTTCTTCATCTACTGCATTAGTCCTGGGTTTATCAGGCTTGTGGTACGGCTTTGCTCGAAAAGACTTTCCCGGGGATTCGAATTTCCTATTCGTCTGATCATACTTCGGGATATCGACCTTAGAGTTTTTCTTGTCGTCTTCTAGCCTGATAAACCTCAGAGCTCTGCTTCTTGCTTCATCTAATGACCTGCATGGAGTCATAACGAGATCATCATAGAAAGAGGAGCCCTTCTCTAACCCCAAATTGAGAGATTCCACTACTGAAGCTGGGTTTAGATTCGGGATTTCCAGCGACTCCTTACTAAACCTGGTAATAAAATCTCTCAAGGATTCCCCAGGATTCTGGGTAACCCTATAAAGATCACCTGTCATTTTCTCAAAAGTTCTACTGCAAGAAAACTGGTTATTAAACATGTCAACTAAATGAGAAAAAGAATTGATAGTGTTAGGGGGAATACTCAGTAGCCATTTTATGGCTGCTCCGGTTAAGGTAAACCCAAACCCTTTGCAAAGACATGCTTCCTTGATTTCCATAGAGATTGGATTGATCTCCATACGTTCTCTGTATTGTGCGACGTGTTCCTCAGGATCCGTCGAGCCATCATATAGTTTCATATTTGGGGTTTGAACCGTTTTGGGATCTGCACGTCGCTAATCGATGGCACGAACCGGGATATCTTGTGGCTATCAGTAGGAACTTCAGCTATGGGACGGAATACACCAAGGACATTTGATATCATGTCCTTAAGCTTCTGTAACTCTCGGGCTAAACTTGAACTTATGCCTGCATCCTGCAAAAATCCCTGATTTGCATTAAAAGGAATTGTATTGAAAGTGTTACCCTGATTGATATTCTGAGGAACGTTTTGGGTGTTGTAGCTGGTATTCCCGAACATAGTATTTCCTGGAGTGACAAATGGAGTGGTCGAGGTGTTAGCCTGCATCAGGATGAACTATCTCTGGTGCATCTCGGAGGACCCTGCAAATTGCTGAGTCTGAGCGTATGGCTGCTGAGGATTGAAGAACCCTGATGGAGGTACTCCTGAGAATCCTGCCTGTTGTGGAAATCCTGAGGATACCACCTGCTGATAAGGACCTGAAGATCCTCCCTGCTGCGCCAATCATGAGGATAACGCCTGTTGATAAAGACCTGAGGATCCTCCCTGTTGCGCCAATCCTGAGGATAACGCCTGTGGATAAGGACTTGAGGATCCTCCCTGCTGCGACAATCCTGAGGATCCTGCATGTTGAAACGGCCCAGCAATAGATGCATGCAAGTATCCTTGGGATCCAGATGAGTACAATCCCGTGGACCCTGAGTGCTAAAAAAGCGAGGATCCAGGGTTGTATGCCGTGGTTGACTCCAGACGCACCAATCCTGAGGATCCTGGAGGAGTGAAATCCAGAGATCTTGGGATTAATGGCGTGAATTCTTCCGCCGGCTTCTTGGCTTTCCTGATATCTTCTAGTTCCTTCACCAGCATCTGGTTGGTCTTGTTCTGGCGATCCATCTGTTCCTGTAATCGCTTATAAATAGACAAAATTTCGTTATTAGATACCATAACGGGATCCTGGGGGGATGGTCTCGATCCCGAAAATACTGGAGTAGCAGCTTTCTTCTGAATGTTGTCAGGTTTCTTTGGAATAACAGCAACAGAAGGAGGAGGAGGCATGGAAGGTTTCGCTGAGGATTCTGAGGCTGCGGCAGAAGATGAAACAATCTTGGGCTGTGAAGACATGTTATGGATATTGAGAGTAGGGTTTCGTGTGAGAATGAATAATGAACAAAGCACCGTTTGCCCCACGGTGGGCGCCAAATTGTTTCGGTCAAAAATTAACAACTAACTTTTGATCAAATTAGTGCGTGAGGCTAGGTGCTAAATGGTAAAAAGATCGGACACAAAGATATGATCACGAGGGAAAAAACCCTTGATTATAATAGTCTTCGTTTCGGTCAAGAGTTACAACTTAATACTTAGTCGAATTTGCTTCGGTTAAGGATTATGAACGTAACTTTTTGTCGAATTAACGCTTGATTATTATGATCGCCGGCACAAAAAATCCCCGAACGGTGAAAACTATCACCGTCAAGTTTATTAATATCGAAAACAAGTGGCTACAAGGGTTGGAGCTGATTGAATATCGAAAACTAAATGTTACAATGATTGCTAGTAGCTAAGTCGTGAAAGAGTGTGTGTTCCCTATCAATATTATCAGCTCAATTTATAATAGAAAATTACAACTGTTATTCCGATTACTCTGGAAACCCTAGACTACTTCTTCAACGAGTCGTTAGTATCCACGTTGTTAGTTGACGAAGTTCAAGCTATATTCCGTTGCAATCCACGTTCTTATAAACATATTTAACACGTGCTCTTATCTGAAAAATAGTTAGATAATATAGGACAATTGAATTAGTCAACGTACCTTCCTCAGAATAACCGCTTGAGTAAACATCCCTAAGTTAAGCTCAATTCCGAGGATAAAAATCCACACCCAACAGTATTATAACTTTGTTATTCCTAAGCCAAGATGGGCCGAGGCTTGCGTAACCCTTGAGGGGTAACAAAGTAAAAGAAAATATTTTTAGCGTCAGCGTGTTCACTAGCATATCGCTGACGTATTTTCTAACATTACAGGAAATTAAAGTATCAAGAATTGGAGTCATTCATGAAGTGGATGTTCGCAAGTTAGAGATGGCTCATTGTTTTAAATTATTAAAATAATGTAAACAATATTATTTGTAAAATCAAACTAGGCTTATAAATTTAACACTCAGGTATTTATCCGATACGCTTTCTAAATAAACTAAATAATCTTATTTATAAATAAAGGTTTACAATTAAATTGTCGTATCAAAAATATATTAAAATTTATTATAAATTAAAAATACTTCCCCGAGAAGCTTTTTCAAAACAAAAGAAACTATATTTTATTAATAATGGTTTCCAAAATATATAAATAGTTTTAAAAAGTCTTCCGCTAAAAACAAACTCTGATATATTTACAAAACCGGTACCAACTGTTGGTCACACGCTTAGCCCTAAGATGGGGGTGTGACAGGTTGGTATCAGAGCCATCGATCTTAGCGAATTAGGTATTCAGTTATACCTAGGCTTTGATCAAATGACAGATAAATATTTTATTACAAGATTTTATAAATTTTGAAAAGTTTATATACTTAAATTAAACAATATCAAAATATAAAAAATATATATATATATACACACACACAAAGAGTTAGGGATAAGATATAACAAGTACGGATAGGAAATAAAAATTTTTACATCTATTCTATAATGTGGAAATAGTCGACTATGGTCCGACTAAAAGAACAAGGCAACTTCCGGCAGAAAAGGAAGAAGAAAATATGAATTTAGGTTTATCTCAAAATTTACTATATTAATAGTAGCAGGGATTACAGCAAACAAAAATAAAGAAAAAATGCTTGAAACATGATCAAGTAAAATAAACAAGATATAACTTCATGTTGAATAAGTGAACATGGATTATAAAATAAGACGATACATTCGTTCAGTTGGAAGCAATAAACCCTTTCATAGTAGAAAATCTTGCGTAGTACAAGATATTTTTTGATTTTCATAATTAATTAAACATATCTATGAATTATTGTAGAAAGAAGAAAATATAAAGAAGTAAGAGGAACGTTGAAAATAAAGACCCACATTCATAAGTAAAAGGAATTATAAAGAATGAAAACAATTGATTTATCCAATTGGTAACAATAGATTTTCTAAAACCAATTTGTAATAGAAAATCTTATACAAAGACAAGATAGATTTTGATTCCCTTAAGTATTAAAACTATCTATGGATTATTGTAATATGTCAAAAGAAGGGAATATAGAAGGAAACTCTTCCAAAGAAATTAATAGTGAGAGAAACAAAGAAATGAATGACCAATTGATAGACAAAGTTCAGGAGATGATTAATGAAGCTATGGTTCTGGTAATGAAGATGCTTAATGAATCTAGACAATTAGAATCAAGAAAAAGGACACAAAGCGAGCCTAATTCTTCAAAAGAAAGTTGTAACCAATTTAGTCATGAGAACGAATTAAGGAATAAGAATAACAAGAAACCTAAACTTCAACCGGAAAATGTTTTTAAGAATTATAAAGCCTATGAGCCTAAGAAGTTCAGTGGAAATGAAGATACCATATCTACCTTAAAATGGCTTAAGGTACAAGAGTCAATCTTGAGCAATATTGCTTGCATAAACGAACAAGCCATTTGGTGTTCTTCACAAATGTTCATAGATAAAGCTTTAGAATGGTGGAGTATGTTAATTCAACTTAGAGGAAATGAAGTAATGTACAATATAAGTTGGGAAGAATTTAAAGATCTGATTCTACAGAAATTTTGCTCAATCAACAAAATAAAACAAGATCAAATCCTGCCATGGGACCAGAAGGTTGTTGATAACAATCTCAAGGAATACAATGTTAAATTCTTATAATATTGTCAAGTAACTCCGCGAGTAGATGATTTTGAGTTTGACAAAATGATGAAATATATGTCTGGGCTACCAACAGAAACAAGAAGGGTAGTAAGAACTCAGGTACCACAAACAACCTGCGAAGCTATGATGGTAGCCAAATGTGTAATAAAACCGGAGGAAAAAGAGATTAATAAAACAAGAGAAGTGAAGAAAAGCAAGGAAGAAAAAGAATCGCCTAAATTCACAAGACCCATATGTGAAAACTGTGGAAAAAGACATCTAGGAAAATGTAAAAAGCTAATCAACATAGTCATGTGTACCTTCTGTAAGAGAAAAGGGCATTTAGAGAATGATTGTAGAAGGAAAGCGGCTACGTGTTTCACATGTGGAGAAAAAGGACATTACAAGAACGAATATACGGAAAATAAAGGAAGTAAGAGCAAAGATAAAGAGAAGAACGTTGAAACACTCACGACAAATGCATGAGGAAATCAAGAAAAGACAAGAGTAGGTCAAAAGAATGTTAACTCTTGTAAATAACAATTAGTGTAGTTAACTCTTGTAACCCGTTTACAAAGTCGTTATTTAAACGAGAGATTATGTAATGATGAATGGGTATTTAAGTCCCTAATATATAAAGAAATATTAGCATATAGATCATGTCTTTACACAAGAATGCTATTATTTATTCAAGTTTAGATATTTTTAAAAATAACATCTATCATAAATAGAAAAGTGAATATAAAGAAAAGGATTGATTAAATTAGACTTAAAGAAGATAGATACTAAGAAATAATCGAAAGGATAATGGATGGAAAGAGCAAAAGCATGAAGGATAGATGAAGAATTCTGCAAAAGAAACTCGATTGATTGAATCCGAGAAATATTTAGTTAATATTTAGAATACTGAAAGGAAGGTAAGTAATTAAACACAATTGGCCACTGTGTTTAGCAATTTACAATTACTTACGACATTCTAAATATAAATTTACTGTATCATCCAAGGATATAGAACGAACAAAAGAGAAATACTACACTAGGAAGCATTAGTAAACAGTCAAACAAGATAACTATAAAAGAAGACAATCTAATCATATCAAATTACGGAAATATATGTACAAAGAGGATTGCATAATTACCTAAAGAGTAAATGTAAAACAAGATGGTATAACATTAGAATATCTACTTAGGATAGTAGATTCACAGAATGCTAAAGAGAAAACCATCAAGTCTGAACGTTTTTATCACCCATAAATAGAAGAATGAGAAAACCTGAAGAACTAGAACATTGGAGCTTAGAAGTTTAAAATCCTAAACAAAGCATAACCAAGAAACCTCAGGAGTAAGTAATCAATGAAAATAAAAACTCTGAAGAAGAATGTTATAGCAAATCAATTTGTTAAAGTCAAAGGAGACAATGATATCCTTATACTAGGAAACCGAAAGTGGATACCGATAGTTGTGAAGCTAAGCGAAACAATAAGCAAAGCCCATAAGCATAGGATACACTCTAAAAGTGATTAGACATACCACAAACCTTAGATAAAATTAGTGATAGAAGAATATGAACAAAGCTGTCACTTCGTAATGAAATATCAAATCCATTTACAAGTTGAAACCGAGCACAAGAAACCTATGAACTACTTTAAACAACCCGAATTTCCCATGTAGAAATGGGTAATGATAACCATGAGCTGTATTTCCAAGAATACACGCCAACACGATGCAAGATGGGTTATTGTTAATAGACTAACAAATTTAACCATCTTTCTCCCAATTAACGAGTAGTACTCAATGGATTGATTAGCATGAAATTATGTAAACAACATCGTGTCCCTACGAGGTGTACCACTATTCATAATCTCCAATCAAGACAATCGAATTACATCCCATTTATGAGATACCTCCCAACAAATGTTAGGTGTAACATTCGTTACTTTTCAAACCCGAAAATCCGACCCGTTTTAATTTCGGTTTCATTTATAAATATATGTATAAATATAAATATATATTTCAAGTTTCGTCAAGTTATAAGTCAATCGTTTTCTATTCATTTCATTTAAATAATAAAACTCCGGTATTTAAGGTTGTACTTAAACGAATCCCAAACCATCCAAGTATAATACAAAAATAATCCAAAATCATTAACTTTTTTATTTCATTTATATAACCTTTAAAAAGTATAAGGTCAATTTGGTAAATTAATTTAATATTATGTAATAAATAAATATTGAAACTTGAGGGTTTGTTTTGTAAAATATTTAAAATTATATTAAGTTTAAACTCATCATCTCAGCCGTCCCTACAGCCCGTATTCCCGGCCGATTTTCCGGCGACGTCTCCAGCAGCTCCGGTGAGCCCCTTTTCACCATTTTTAACGCGTTTCGATCAAATTTAGTGGATTTATGACCTTGTACCTTGACCAAGACTCGTTAATAACCATTCAATTCGTTAATAACTCGTAATTAAAAGAACAATCAATCTAAAAACCGTCGCGAAACGGCCGAAATATTATTAAAACTCAATTAACAATCATTAAACGTAATAAGCTCCAATTAGCATTATGAATGCAACGCAAAACATCAACTAAACTCATACCAGCCTTCATCTTAATCTAAAACACTCTCTAAATATTCCGTTTTGATCTTCAAAGTTTGTTTTTCGGCGAACTCCGTTTACCATCATTCCGGATTTGTTTGAGGTAAACTTTATATGTTTCCCACTTGTTTTTAAGCGAATAACAAAACCCCTAACTCACTTTTAACAAACATTGATCGGATTGACAGATTTGAATTTCTAGGGTTATAATGAAGAATATTAACTTGAAACATGTTTATATATATATATATTAGTTTCTGCTATCTTAACAAAATTAACAAGTTGGTCTGTTGGTTAGTTTATGGATGTTACAACCAGAGGACTCGGGTTCGAACCAGGGTCAGAGGAGTTTTGTTTTGTTTTTTATTTTAAACATTTTTATTAAACCATATTAAACAAATTAAATTATAAAAAATTATTATAAATCAAATAACATTATTTTAAGTTAAACAAAATTAAATATAGATTATAGTTTATCACTTTTCACCTAAAAACCCGACTTTCGATTCCGTTAAAACTTCGTGTAAATCCGATCAATATTATATTAAATACCATTATTTCGTTAAACTTCATAATACACTAACATAATTATTTTCAAGCTAAAATTCCGTTAATATCCATAGTTCATAAAAGTTATAAATTTTGAGCTCGTCAAGGCTCGTAAAACATTTGTATATTTATTTATCGTTCGTTGGACCTTAAAATTCGTTAACGTATTTGTTTGGTCAAAATATGATATACCAGCAACTTATCAAAATTTTCGTAACATTATAATTGTCAAACTTAGTATTAACCTCGTAATTTAAAAATATTAAATTTAATAATTCGTTAAGATATCGGTAAAATAATATTATAATATTATAACATCAAACTCCTTAAAATGATAAAATATATATTCAACATTTATAAAATCTGACAAACCGATTTATCATTATTTATAAGTCGTTAGTAATTATATTCCGCATAAAGTTTTATTTAACTTTGATGTTTAGAACTGTGTTTATGAGTAAATCCAACGTCCAATGTAGGGCACCTGTAACGGGGCCTTACAAGTTGGTATCAGAGCAAAGTTCGAGAGATTTAAGCATCCTACATGCTTAGACTCGAACAGAGAATGGGATTTAAGTAAGAAGATGCCAGTTCCAGAATTCCATGTGTCACTCAAGCAAGCTCAGTAAAGGTAAAGTGTATGGTTAAGTAATAAATGTTAATGTTACTTGATTGATATGGATAGGATTTCTTACTTGTTTGACTGTTTAATAGTCTGAGATTAGAATCAGCACAAATAAACTCATAAAGGGAAGTGTATAGGACACGGATAGTAATGTGATCAGCTAATCACAACTGGCCACTATTATTACCTGTTACCCTTACTATCCTTGTACTAAATAATTCCTTGAGTGATGACGTTTGTGTTTTCTTTTTTAGAATACGATGGCTGGAACTGGAGGTAATGTGGGAGCTGGAGGAATTATGAGAGCTGGAGACCGCACTGGACGTCGGTGCAGGCCTCGTCGTGTCCGACAACCTTTAGTTGAAATAGCTTCCAACACCGGCGATGAAGGAAGCGCAGCTGAAGGAAACCCGAACAACAATGAAGGGGTTCAACTGGATCCCGCAATTCAAGCAGCTATTGTTCAAGCTGTAGCCACTGCTGTGAAGAACCTGACTCCTGAAGGAACTGCTCGAAGCCGTGAAAGAACCGCTGAAGGGGCGGGTAGTGATGGGGAAGGATAGAGGGAGGCCTCGAGTGGGGTTAAGTCTTTGAAATTCGATGACAGGAAGAGAGGCCGAGGTGGGTGCAACTATAAGTCTTTTAAAGGATGTGACCCGCCAAAGCTAACTGGATTGAAAGACGCAATCGCTTCTCTTCAATAGATAACCGCCATGGATAAAATCATTCGCATTAGCGAATGCTGTCCTGATCAAGCTGTGGGTTATGCTACTCAATCATTCGGTGACGAAGCAATGTACTGGTGGGAGACGGTCGAACAGAGGAAATGTTAGGAGAAGATTAAGGCAATGAGGTGGGAGGATCTGAAAGAGTTAGTGATGAAAAGGTTTTGTGCTGATGCCAAGGTTGAGAGGGCCGAAATGAAGTTTCTGAATCAGAAAGTGGGCAAGATGATACATCGCGAGTACACCACTGAATTCAACCGCATGTCTAGGCTGGTGCCTGACATGGTGACCACTGAGGCGAAACAGATCAAGTGCTAGGTTAGGGGCTTCCCCAGAAGGTTTGAACATTAGTCAAGGCTAGCAAACCTGCTACCCTTGAGTCTGTAGTTGAGTTAGCAGACATGGTTTATGATGATCTGGCGGCTGATTATGTGGAAGTTGAAGATAAGGAAGGAGGGAAAAGAACCAAACTGTCTGTGTATGTCATGGAGTATACAGGGAAGAAGACATAAAAGATTGCAGGCAAGGAAACATGCAAAGTGTGTGGGAAAATGCACTTGGAAGAATGCAAGGCTGGTCCAAACCAGTGCTACCGATGCGGGAAGAAGGGACACATCTCTCGTGAATGCATCGAGGACCAGAAGTGTTACAAGTGTGGCAAGTCGGGTCACATAGCTAGGGATTGCAAGGAAACAGAGGCGTAATGAGCGAAGGGTAAAGGCTTAGGAAACTGCAGAGAGGAGCGCTCGACGAAGGAATAATTGCTTACGTATTAGTTTTATTTCATTTTAAGTATGATTGCCTAAGAACTTGAATTGTGTTAAGATTTAAAACTTATGCTTGTCTATGACGTGTAATATATTGGGTTTGATTATGAATGATTATTTATGTTCTAAATGTCGTTTAGACAATAGTGTTAAACGATACGAAACAAATTCCATTGGAAGGACGAGACGAGACTTGATACATCGAGGGCCTCATGGACAAGCTACATCGAATAGCTAAAGCACATGAGCACCGCTCGGTGACTACAAGTCAGGAGTAAGAAGGATAACCCAGAATGCAAAGACGATCCAAGAGAGAGTACGTGAATACGGGAAGTGTTCCTTTAGCCAAGGATGACCTAGGTCCCGAAACCTCTTTAAGGAAGGAAGACTTGTAACATCCCAGATTTTCAAAGAATAATATTTAAATATATTATTTATTTATAGCTTAAAAATTATTCGGAGTAATAGAAAAAAATTATAATTTTAAATAGAGAAAGATTTCGTTAAGTTGTCGTGTGTAAATAATTAATTAGTATTAAAGAAAGAAAGGATCATGGACTTGGAATAATTAAGGTGGGTTACAGGGTAATGGGCCTTAGGTCCATGGGCTATAAGAAGTATAAATACTCCCTTAAATCATCCTAAACCCCTAACTCTCACTTCCATCTTCAATAATCTCTACACACAACCAAAACACACACACACACACACACACCTTACCAAAATCGACCAAGAGAAAAAGAAGATTTGAGGTCTAGTGCACGTTGAATATTAATAGATCTTTGATACGCAAAGTAGATACAAGATTTAAGGTTCATAATCAAGCTAAATAAGATCCAAACAAACACAAAAGGTATGATCTTAATCTTAAGTTACATTTTTATTAATGCTTGGCCTTGAAACTTGAAGCTATAGTAGATCAAGTCTAAACGAAACATAAAGTTGTGAACTTGAAGTTAAAGCGAACTTATAATCATAAACAGCTCGTTTAAAGAAACCCTAGATCTGTTTTAAACATTTTAAGCTTAAAGATCCAAACTTTATGATTTCCCGAGTCAAGTCTTACCCGGAAATGGTCACGAAAGCGTTTAAGGGGTGAGATGGCATGTTAAAGGTTATATGTTAAATAATAATAATAATAATAATAATAATAATAATAATAATAGTAACAATAATAATAATAATAATAATAAGAATAAACGGGCAGTGGGTGAGACCCAACCTGTAACCTCGTGTGTCCAAAACCCATCTGCCCAGCCCAAACCCAAATACAGTGGAGAACCATCTGGACATCGTCTTCCTTGCAGCCAAGCATATCACCCTCGAACACAATTGAAGTCGATTACAAGTAGTGGATCGATTAGGCGATGAGTCGATTACAATCACACTCAATCACATGGACAACTCGAATACAATTGGACAGATCAATCAGTTTAGTTCAGATACAACCCATCGATTACATTGTATATACATAATCGCATACATTGAAACTCGATTACAACAACCCTAAATTGATCACAATAGAACTCGCTTACAATTGTTTCAAATCGATTATATTGAGCCTCAATTACAATGGAAACTGATTATGCCCTGGATTTGTTTAATTGACTCGTATACATACATATACGACTCGCATACACTTTTTGACGGTATTGGGCTTGAAATAGTGGG
The DNA here is from genome assembly GCF_021521415.1 of Bidens hawaiensis. Taxonomy (NCBI): domain Eukaryota; kingdom Viridiplantae; phylum Streptophyta; class Magnoliopsida; order Asterales; family Asteraceae; genus Bidens; species Bidens hawaiensis. The sequence continues at coordinate 20,693 of NW_027505496.1, read as the reverse complement.
CCAAAAGGGGTACTAGGTGGGTTGGATATGTTGGGCCTTATATTCTAATTATTAATATTTATACACGGCCCAAACTTTAGCCAAGCCCGACTACAACCCGATTCCTATTCCCTTCCTTACACCGATCACTTATAGTTCTGTTACTATGAACAACTACCCGATTACATTACAAAGTAAATTGATTACTTATAATCGATCTCGTTGAGCGCCCAAGAATAAGTACTCGTTTAAGTGTACACCTAAAATTACACTTGGATGTCCATAAGTATAGAATAGCCCGTGTCCTATATATACACACATACGTTTAAATGTGAACATACTTATAAACACATGACAGTCTACGAGGAGGGATGTGAATAGGGGTGTTCAAAAAGCCCGCGGCTCGCGGCTCGCCTAAAACTCGCTCGAAAAAAACCTGAAAAAAACTCGCCCGAAAAAAGCTCGATCTAAAATCGAGCCGAGCCGAGCTGGCTCGAGTTTTGTTCGGGTCGAGCTCGAGCCTGGGGTGGCTCGGCTCGTAGGCTCGTACACGGTACACTAAGACTCATATATATATATATATATATATATATATATATTGTAATTGTATTAATATATATGGTGTGGCTTTTGGTTTCCTAATTAACTTCTAATCCCAATATTCTCGTAATCTCAGTTGAGTCGGTTTCCAACTTTCCAAATTCCAATATTCAATAACAAATTAACAATTTCCTAATATTACTTTATGATTAAAACCCTCTGTTCCCTCTATACGTCGATTAAACAGTTTCAACCCTAATTCTTATTTTCTACCGGTTAACACTACAGCAACCGCGAGTCGGCCGGCGACGGAGAGTTACATTACAACTGCAAACTTGATAAAGGTAATAATTCTAACAATTATTAAATGATTACAACTGCAAACTTTTTTATATTAAATGATTACAACGCGAGTCGGCCGACGACGGATAATGATTAAATAATTTATGTTCCAGTGAAGTGTGAAATATGTATTAGAACGTCAGTATTGTACCAGGATTCCTTGGTATTTAACAGTTATAATAATGGTGTGGCACGAACTGAAAATAATCATGATCAAAGTTAATCTCTTAATATGAGTTATTATGTTTTATTCTAAGTTAATATGTTTTACAAATTCCAGATCTTACTAATATTACCTCTTATGTTATTTTCATATCTTGGTTCTATATCTATAACTATTTAGTCACCGGTTTCTTTTTCAGACTTCATGTACATTGTATTTAAAAATACTTATGGATTTGTAGGATGTCTTCACTTAAAGAATCTGTTGGTGGAGCCGACACCCCCAGCGATCATGTTGAGTTAAGTGACGTGGATACTGTTGATCATTCTGAAGATGAGATAGATAAAAGGCTAGACGATGATGAAGATGATGAGAGTCTAAAAAAGAAGTATAAATCTGAAGTTCATGCTCATTTTGAATTCAATGTTGAAGTGATAGAAAATGGTAAGAAGGTTCTGAAAGATAGATGCATCCATTGTAAGCAAACATACAAACCACAACCGACGAAGTCCACTTCTCAACTCTTGCGACACTTGCCAAAATGTACAAATTTGAAACGGAAAAGAGGTAAAAAAGGTTTGATTAACTTTGAAAAATGTGCATCCGAATATAACACGGGTGGGGGGTTTGAACATATGAAATGTAGGGAAATGGTTGCAAAAATGATTGTATCTCATGAGCTACCCTTTTCATTTGTAGAGTATCTTTGGCTTAATGAGCTTATGAAGTACAACAACCCTATTTATAAAAAAGTGAGTAGGCCAACCGCTACAAAAGATTGCATAAGGGTGGTTGAATCAGAAAGAGAAAAGATGAAAACGTTTTTCAAAAGTGTTGATATGATCTCATTAACCAGTGATTGTTGGACATCAAATCAAACAAGAGGGTATATGTGTTTGACAGCTCACTATATTGACTCCAATTGGAAAATACAAAAACACATAATTGGTTTCAATGAGCTTGCGCCACCCCATAGTGGCGAGGTCATTTCTGATGCTATTTTAGAGTGCCTTGTTAAATGGGGTATTCAAGATAAAACTGGTACAATTACTTTAGACAATGCATCTAGTAATGATAGGGTGGCCTCAATTTTGCGGAATACTTTTAAAGGAAAAGGGAAATTACATTTTGATGGAATGTTCTTTCATGTACGATGTTGTGCGCATATACTAAATCTGGTTGTACAAGATGGTTTGGGAACAATTGATGACTCTCTTTTAAAAATTAGAGAAGGTGCTAAGTATTTGAGGAAATCACCAGGTCGTCTAAAAAGGTTTGGTGAAATAGCAAATATTCATGGTATCAATACCCGTCGTTCTTTGTGTACCGATGTTAAAACTAGGTGGAACTCAACACATCGTATGCTTGAATCTGCTATTTACTACAAGCTTGCTTTTGAAGGTTATGCGTTGAGGGATTCAAACTTTGAGTGGGTCCTTATGGATGAGGAGTGGGATCGGGCTAAAAAAGTGTGCGACTTACTTGAGGTATTTTTGGCTACTATAAAGTTGTTTCCAGGTACATTATATCCGACAGCAAATTTGTTTCTTGTTGAGATTTTTAAAGTGAAGAAAGAAATAACTAACGTGTATAAGTCAGATGATGCTTTCTTGAAGAAGATGAGTGTACCAATGTTTACCAAATTTGAGAAGTATTGGGGAGAGATCGAGGTCCTTATGTCAATTGCTTCTATTTTAGATCCAAGTTTCAAAAAGATGTCAGTAGCTTGACTTTTGGGAAATTGTATCCCCAAAACGAGCTTAATGACCAGGTTGAAGATGTAATTAATAAGTTAAAATCTATTTATGAAAAGTACTCTAACGCATTTCAAGATGCTAAGGCTATGAATAGCAACCCAATGGGCACATTATCTGGAGGCTCAGGTGGTGGTAGAGAAGATGATGATTTTTATGCGTTTCTTATGTCTAGACCGGTTGAATGTACACAAAAAACTGAACTCGAGGTATATTTAGAAGAGCCGAGTTATACAGTTTTGGTGAATATGGAATTTGATGTGTTAACATGGTGGAGTCAAAATAATAGCAAGTTCCCTGTTTTAAGCAAAATGGCTCGTGACATATTTTGCATTCCAATCACAACGGTTGCCTCGGAATCAGCGTTTAGTGCGGGAGGACGTGTATTGAGTGATTATCGAAGCTCACTTTCAACGGATATGGTCGAGCTTCTTGTTTGTGGAGGCGATTGGTTTAAGTTGGCATCAACCGTTCAAAGTTTAGAAGTAAGCTTATATTTATATTTATATTTCTTGTACATCTTTAATTTTATAATTTTATTCTAACATTTGTATTTTTTTTAATGCGTAGCAATCGGCAATGCAAGAAGAAAATCTGGAAATTCCAATCCCGAGTCCCGACGAGTAAGGAAACATTCATTTGATATGAGAGGTAATTAAAATTACTTATTGTAGTCATAATTAAGTGTAAACTATTTAAAAGAAATGGTTTTGGTGTATACATATAATCTAATAATAAAAATAGGGTTTGGTGAATTGGTTATCAAAGGATTTGCCATGAGTCATGACTGTTGTTTTTATGAACAGATTTGAACAGATTCAGCTATAATCTGTTTTTACGAACAGATTTGGTTTTATGGATAGATTTGTTATGAACAGATTCAGCTCGCGACTCATGACTGTTGTTTTTATTTAAGTTGTAGATGGTGGGCTGCTCACTGTTGGCTCAAAGATTATGGATGATAGCAACTCAAGAAGTGCAAGATGTGGAACGAAATCTCAAATTATTATTTTGCATTTTGTGTATTGTTTTTGTTTAACACGATTTATTGTGAACTAGAACGTGTTTATTTGTCTTTTCTTAAGTACGTTATGGGGTTTGTTGCTTGTTAGTTAATGGTCACAAAATGATTATCCAGTTAATTATCTCAAAACGATTATTGGCTTAGCTTGTAAGTTTATTTTTTCATTGTTTAAATTTGAATAATTTCTTAGCTCGTCGAGCCGCGAGCTGGCTCGAGTTTAGCTCGAGTCGGACTCGAGCTCAGTTCACAGCTCGGTGTTTGAAATCGAGCCGAGCCGAGCTGGCACGAGTTATGTTCGATTCGAGCTCGAGCAGGGTCTGGCTCTGCCCGACTCGGCACGTATACAGCCCTAGATGTGAACTCGATAAAGAAAAGAATATATAAATAATTGAGTCTTAAGATAATAATAAAATATTTTAGGAAAGAGAAATTAATAATAAAATAATTAAAAACCTTACATTAGGGTTTGTAAGAAATATAATAAGTAAATCAAATCTAAACAAGGCCAACCGATCATACCAGACTTAGTCATTTCCAAGTGAAATGCAAATAGAATGAATATTAATACGCGTACCCTATATACAGTTAGCAGGGCGCAATTAAAGAAGGGAATTACGATAAACGGAGAAAGGAACAGGATCCAGGTGAGTTTCTAGCCCCTTTATTTGTTATATTTTCGGGGCTGTGTGCATACTCGATGTGATAGTTAATACACTTACCTTAAATGGTAAGTGTATGCCATGTATGATATATGTGATAGATACGAATGATTGCTTGTCGGTACGTGAACGATCTTCGGACATTGCACGTACTGTCAGCTTAAAAATAAAGATATGAATATTGTATGTAATTTAAGGATGATGTATGAATGTTATGAAAGAAAGCTTGTCTGCACGTGAACGATCTTCAGATATTGCACGTGTCGGCAAAGGAAATAACCTCTAAGTGATTATAAGTGTGTGAATGTTATGGTGTGACTTGCTTATTATGTAAATGTTAAACTGATAGGAAGGGTGTTGTAGACAAGTAGATGAAAGTGTGATAGAAATGGCAATGGGTCTATTAAGGGTGTTAGTGGCATAACGATAGTGCGTGATAGGGTAAGCCTATATGTGCCTCCGTTATTAAAGTGGCATAATGAGAGAACGTGGAAAGAACAAGCCTCTACGTGCCTCCGTTATTAAAGTGGCATAATGAGAAAACGTGGGAGGACAAACCTCTACGTGTCTCCATTATTAAAGTGGCATAACGAGAGAACGTGGGAGGGTAAGCCTCTACGTACTCCCGAAAACAAGTGGCTAAGACGTAAGTGACAGGTAAGTGGTTAAGCGGTAAGGTAAGCAGTATAGACAATGGACTATGTGTCTTCGGATACATATATAATTCATGTAATGGTTGTATGGTAAGTTGCTTGATTAACTAGAACTCACTCAGCATAGCGGACTTTTAGTATGCACGCAGGTGAGCAGAATAAGACAGCTGCTTGAGCGGGGACACATGGCAGAAGAATAAGAGTCTGGCATCTGAAGACACAAGTTGTTTTATGTTTTAACTTTGAAAGATAAGAATATTTTAAGACAATTTATGAATTATTATGGTAATATTATGAAAGTTTTATATTCCGCGTAAAGTATTATCTAACTCTGATGTTTAGAACTGTGTATATGAATAAATCTAACGTCCAATGTAGGGCACCGGTAACGGGGCTGTAGGTTTCCTGGACGGATCGCACGAGATATCGCGGTCTACTCAGGTGCGGAATCCCTGCGTAGATCGTTACGAGTATAGAACACAAACACACGAATACGATAAACGAACACGTTATATTGATAACCGAACACGTGATATAAATATCACTGTTACAAAACACACGTTCAACTACACGAACAAACTCGATTCACTGAACAACTCACTAACTGATTAAACGATTAACCTAAACCAGCCGTAACCTATCAATATAAATACACGACAACTTCGCCTGATATGTTCAGGCGAAGTTGTCCATAACTTCGCTTGTTCAACAAGTTCGCCTAGGCGAACTTGTTGACAACTTCGCTTGTACAAAAACATAAATAACATTACAGACTAGATTACAGACACTAGACTATGAACTACTGACATTCATGCACCAACAGACTCCCCCTTGGCAGTAGCTTCATATCTTGATCTTTAAGCTCTTGTCTTGTAATCCTGTATCTTCACGCATGCACTCCTTCTCTAACACATACCGTGACTACTCGCTGATATTTCCTTGCCTCATCCTTCCAAGCAGGAATATAGAATATCTTCTTTTCATTCAACACTTGCAGATCAGCTTTCGATAAGTTAACAAGATGCATCGGATCATACACCCTCAGCACTTCTTGTTCGTCTTCGTCTTCCATCAAGGCTTCAGCAGTCTGGCAATCAACGTACCACCATTTTAGATTCTTCAACACATCTTGAGGCATAGTCTTCATTGGAACCTCCTTGATGCATCGGATCGGTTTGTACTTCATCACCATCCATGGCTTGCCATCTGCTCTCATTCCCCTTTCTGTATCCTCCACGAGCTTTCCCTTCTGTGGCTTTAATAATTCAAACTTCTTCTCTTTTATGCTTTCTTTCCACACGATCTTCCCAATCACTCTTGCCATGTTGTCGTCACTTCTATTTATCAGGCCCAACCTGGCCAAATCCTTCACCTCACATTCCGGCAACGTATTGAGAGATCTCAGGGTTCTTTTGAAGTATTGAATACCATCATAACGCTTCACCACAAACAACTTTTTCTGTTCATCATATATCCAACAGATAATTCCCTTCTTCGACTCAGCATAGCCTTTGATGTTATAACTCTTCTTGAACATGGTTGGAACAGCAGGCTTCTTGGTCTTAATAAACCAATGAGCACAGCCTTCCTTCCACCTAGGCTGCTCCTCCCACTCAGTCTCATCCATCTCAGTACCCATGTCGGCTTTCTCAACATCTGGGATCTCGTGTTCAACGTCTTCTTCTACTATCTCCCCCTCTTCTATTCCATCTTCAATCACAATCTGTGCCCCAATCTTCTCAATCTCCTCACACGGCAGCACATCATCATCAAACACATCATCATCTAGCATATCATCATCTAACTCTCTCAATGCATCAATCACATCATCTTCATCATCAACCATCACCACCTCATCACCACCAACTGCACCTGCAGACTCCCCCTGAGCTGTGGAAGTCCCAAGAGCTTGAGTAGTTCTTGGAAACTCACCACCTGCACCTTTCGGTGCATTGGGATCATCGTCTCTGTCGTTTCTCTTCTTAGTCCTTAACTCGTCGCCTCTACAGCCTGTCTCCCCCTGAGATGCCAAGAACGCCTTCATAGCATCTATAATCCTCCCATGCTCAACCAGGAGGGACGACTGTAGTTGATTTTCTGCTACAAGGCGTTGAATAGCCTGGGTCTGGATAAAGTTGATCCTTGATTGCTCTGCCACGACCCGCTCAAGTGCAGCTATTCTCTCTGAGTCTGAGATGGTTGCATCGAAATCAAATCTCATATTAGATGTATCTGGAATATACTCAGCAGGGATTTCGAATGTAACTGGGACTTCAGAAGCAGTTGTGGACGTAACCGCAGGTGGTATCGTGACCGACAACCCTGCAGTTGCGACGACCGTCGACTCTACAAACCGTGCCACCACCTCTGAAAGAGTAAGCGTTGGAGGTGGTAACGACACAATCTCCGGAGTCATCGTCTGTAGTGTAGTGGATGGGATGCCAACAGCTGATGTAGCCACCACAGGAACATCTGCAGCGCTTGTAACCTGTACAGAAGTAGGAACAATTGACATACATGACAGTGCGGATGGAGCAAAACGTATAACACGTGAAGTCTCTCCAGCTCCCATACCAGCACCTGTCCTTTCACGTCTCGAACGTCTGATCAACTTGTGTATGTCCTCCTCTTCTTCCTCTGACTCACTATCATCCACCGTCCTCTTTCTCTTCCCTAACGTTCTCTCTCGTCTCACCATCATCCTTCTCACCTCATCCATAACCTCGTCAAGATCGGAGTCAGCCACCGTCGTAGCTGCTCTAGTCACAATCACTTCCCTCACCTGTGCAGCAGAGACCTGCACTTCTTCATCTGGATCAAAACGATCCATGTCAAAGAAACCTTGGCCGCCAAATGCAGCATCAAGGTCAACATCCTCCTCAGCCGATACAACATGCACAGTAGGTACATCTCGAGTTGCTCCTGTCTGTTGTGGTTGAGGGTCTCTGAACTCGTTCCCCCGAGCTGGCACATACCCCGGGTTTATCAAGTACCCGAAGAGTGGAGTATGCCTTGGACGATGTTCAGGCTTGCTCCTCGCACTCGAAGTACGGCATTGAGCAAAGATACGTTTGCTCACACTTTCCACGTATCTTATCGGGCGTCGTTGAGGCAAATTCGGAGCCACATGGTTCAAGATCATCTGGATGAATCTTGGATACATTATGAACCGCTCACGAGCCATCGCCCTCCTCTGTTTGTCGATCTCGTAAAAGACCATCTGACTAAAACTATAACGTTTGTTATAAGTCAGCGCAATCATTGCAGACTGCATGGTCGCACCCATACCATCAGTGCCTGCCTTCCTCCCAGACATGCATACTATCATAACGTGCATGAGGAAGCGCCACTGATCAAGTAGAAACCCCTTCCGTCTCTGGGTATCGCCCAATGGACCAGAATAGCCCATTCTTAGAAATGCTCCATCACGAAACGGAGCAACAAACTCCGTAGGGTCGTTCCGAGTCTCCTCTCCAAATCGTAACGCCACCCGAATTTGTTCAGATGAGAACTGAACTTCTTGATTATTTACTGTTGCTCTCATGACCGGGGGCTCAACACGACAATCGTACTCCACCGTCTGCCAGAAGTCCTCGATATTGGGTAAGGATATCGGCAGTGTCGTCGTGATTGCGTGAAATATCCTCGAGCGTAGGAGAAATGTAGCAACAGCTTCAGCCCAAAACACCACAGGAAGCTTTGAATCAGCCAGCATAGTTCTGGCTCCTTCAATTAACGTTCGGTTCTTCCTTTCAGCCACTCCATTCTGTTGCGGTGTATAAGGAGCGCTGTATTGGTGTTCAATCCCTCTCTGAAGACAGAAGATCTCCATCTCAAAATTCTTGAACTCTGTTCCATTGTCACTTCTGATGAACTTAACCCTTTTATCCATAACGTTCTCAACTTTGGTAATCAAATTCTTCACCGTCTGAGCCGTTTCATCTTTTGATTTCAGGAAATATACCCACGAGTATCGTGAGTAGTCATCAGTGATCACCAAGCAGTATGAAGTACCTCCTAGACTTTTTGCATACACGGGACCGAAGAGATCCATGTGAAGCAATTCTAGAGTACTGGCAATTGAATTTACTTTCTTGGTGAGATGGGATTTCTTGTGCTGCTTTCCCTTCTTGCATGCTATACATTTATCTTCAAAATTGAAATTTTTCAAGGGAACGCCCAGCACAAGCCCATTCCTGACAATGTGGTTCATCTTCCGAAGATGAATGTGTCCCATTCTCCTATGCCACAACTCAGACTCTGTTTCACTCGCTTTTGTCAAAAGGCATGACTCTGCCGTGGCCATTTCAGTTGATCTCATATCCATAATGTACGTATTCCAATCACGAGGAGCCTTCATCAAAATCCAGTCCTCTGGTATCTGAAAACCCGGTTTCAGCACGATCGCCTCGTTCTTTGTAAAATGAACGGTGTACTCCTTATCACAAATCTGCAACACACTCAGCAGATTGTGCTTCAATTCTTCTACAAAGTTGACATTCTCCAACGTCATCTTTCCGTTCGACACCGTTCCCTTTCCAGTAATATTGCCTCCACTTTCTCCGGCAAAACTTACTCTCCCTCCTTGAACAGGTTTCAAATCGTGTAACAAATATTTGTTACCCGTCATGTGCCGGGAACAGCCGCTATCCACAACCCAAAGATTATTGGCAGCCCTGTTCAACTGTTCCTGCACAACAAAGCAAAAGATTAGAATTTAGGGACCCAAGACCAATTGGTCTTGGATCTATACATCCCAAACTTTGGCTTTCCAAAGTTAGTATCTCGGTAACTCCTGTAAGTCCCATTAGGATATCTCATTGAAGATTGATTGTAAGTCCTTCCAAACCTTTGAGAATTGAAAGAATTATAGCTTGTGGTTTGGTTATTAGAAGTATAAAACTGAGATTTGTTTCTATGAAAACCTGAATTAGTCACATTTTTGAATTTTAAGTGGTTTTCATTTTTAGCAGCATGATAATAACTATTAGGCTTATTCTCAGCTTTAGTAGGCCTTACACCTCTGAATCGCTGCTTCAGAGGGCAATTTGCAACAAGATGTCCTAACAGATTACATCTAAAACAACACCTATGCTCAACCTTTTTATCAACCGGTGTTTTAGATGTCGATGCTATATTACCGCCCGTTCGTCTCACATATGGTGGGACGTACGGGTTTAGTGGAGTACTCTTTTTATTCATTTTATCTTTTTCTCCACTCTTGGGTAACACAACCTCCTTTTTTGCCTTACCAGACTCGGATGACTTATCCGAATCTGACGAGACTGGACTTTGATCAGAAATTTCAACACTTGAAACAGACGAACTTGTTTCGCCTCTACTAACATTTGGTTCTTTAACAGTTACCTTAATTGGCACTCTCTGAGCAACCTCAAAATCAACAGATTTCTGAACACTAGGGTTAAAAGTGTAATTGTGGTTGTACGGTGGTGGAACCTCATGATAACCGATTCCTCCTCTCTTGGTAGAGGAACCTTGATCACTAACAAGGTGATCAAGAATAGCAGAGGAATTTCTGAACTGCTCCGGTTTTCGATTCAGTTCCACCACTTTCACCTGGTGGTCAGCAATCTGTTTTTCTCTCTCAGCAATTAGTTTGGTCTTTTCTTCCAAAACCTCATAACTTAAATCAATCACTTCAATTTTTTCAGCAAGTTTAGTTTTTAAACTTTTAACATCTTTTTCACAAGCTTTTATTTTAATTTTATAATTATTTTCTCTTGATTTAGTAAAGTGATGATCTTCTTTTAAGGTTTTAAATTCAGCATCCAACCTAACATACTGATCGGTAATAGTTGCTAATTGCTCAGACAACTTCTCACATTTTGAACAAGTAGTTTTAGAGCATACCTCGGAGAGCTTGTCATTAACGTCTGCCATAAGAGCCTTTTCTTCTCCGGCAGCCTTCTCATTTTCTTCTGTTTCGACCTTTGCCAAATTTGCCTGCTCGAAAGATTCTTTAGAAAGCAGGTTCCAGTTATATTCACCATCTCCTCTGGAAATCATGGCACTGTAATCTCTTCTTCCCTCATTATGCGGTGTAGACTTTCCTTGACTTCGTTCTACACGCTCATTCCTACATTCTTTTGCGAAGTGACCGTTTTGTTGACAATTGTAGCACCTTACCTTTGACTTGTCGAACCCTGGTCTTCCTCCGACAAACTTTCTACCGGTCTTACTCATAAACCTCTTCACCCTCCTTACAATCATGGCCATCTGCCATTGTAGATCCATTTCTTCCATATCGTCAGCATCAATCTGATCGTAATCTTCATCCAACATAGCTGGATCAACAATCTTCCCTTGAATATAGTTCTCATAGGAAGCAATGAAAGAAGCATAGAGGCCAAACTGCTCTTCAGCAGACTTGACACTCATAGGCATCTTGGAGTAGTTGTTGCTGGGAGCACTTGAAGAGCAACTACTCTTGCTTGCCTGGGGTTGAGAACCACTAGATCCAGCTGCTACATAGCAAACATCCCCATTTGTGTTAACTGACACATGCCCCTCATGTGATGAGTTGGGGCCCGACTCTCCCTTTGTGTAGTAGGCAGCCGATTCAGTCTTTGATCCTGAGCTAGTGTTGACTTTAGCTCCATACATACTTGGATCTTGAACCTGATCCATAGATGTCTCCTTTCTTACCATGTTAAGCTCAAAGGTCCTGAGCTTGTTGACTGTCGTTTCGAGATCATAAGTGGGAAAGTCCTTGTCTTCCCTCATCAGCACAGTGTACATCTCCCATTTTAGTGGGAGAGCATCCAGAAGCTTCTCAACTATCTCTTATTCTCTGTAAGAAATGGAATAGTTGCTCAGTTCAGTCATCAGATGATAATATCGAGTGATGATATCATCTAATGATTCATTCTTCAAATACTTGAAGACTGAGAACTGGGTCTTGAGCAGTTTTATTTTTGAAGCCCGGATTCCTACATTTCCTTCAAATCTGCTCTCAAGGGCTTCCCAAAGCTCCCTTGCTGAAGTGTACTTCCTAAAAGTATGAAGGATCTCCTGTGGAAGAGCCATGGTAATAGCAGCATGAGCCTTGCTCTCAGCCTCATACATCTTCTTCTCTTCTTCTTCCATTTTACTATACTTCTTGATTTGGTCACGACCTCCATACTCCATAATTGGTGGAATATACCCATCCTGGATGCATACCCACATCTTCGCATCCTGGTATTTGACGTATTGTATGAACCGATCCTTCCATGCAACGAAATCGGTTCCCTTCAGCAATCTTGGGGCCTTGGTAGCTGACCCTGCCTCAACTTCCATCTTCACTAACTCAGAGATATTGATCGACGTCATCTTTCCCGAAAAGTAAGAGACCTGAAAAAATAAAAGTTTTTTTTTTTTTTTTTTTTTTCAGTACTGTAGGCGAAGTTACGGATAACTTCGCTTGAAGTAGGCGAAGTTGTAGAGAACTTCGCTGAAGAACTTCGCTGATAACTCTGCTGATTAACTTCGCTGATTCTTAACTTCGCTTAAGGTAAGCGAACTTAGGAATGAGGCGAAGTTGTAGATAACTTCGCTGATACAGGCGAACTTGAGAAGGTAGGCGAAGTTGTGGATAACTTCGCTTAACCTTATATCTTCGCCGAAACCCTACGTACAGTGACGGCAACTTCGCCTGATGAACACAGACGTTTTTGAAGATCTGGAATCTGGATTTAACAAGGTTTTTGATGGTGCAAAGGCTTGAATACTGTGGTAGTAGGTAAGATTGACTTAGAAACACGAAAACACGTCCCGCGAATAGTCGAAACGGGACGAAATCTATACCCCGCGTGAATATCCCGAACCTCACAATCGAGCAAAAGCTCTGATACCAATTGTAGGTTTCCTGGACGGATCGCACGAGATATCGCGGTCTACTCAGGTGCGGAATCCCTGCGTAGATCGTTACGAGTATAGAACACAAACACACGAATACGATAAACGAACACGTTATATTGATAACCGAACACGTGATATAAATATCACTGTTACAAAACACACGTTCAACTACACGAACAAACTCGATTCACTGAACAACTCACTAACTGATTAAACGATTAACCTAAACCAGCCGTAACCTATCAATATAAATACACGACAACTTCGCCTGATATGTTCAGGCGAAGTTGTCCATAACTTCGCTTGTTCAACAAGTTCGCCTAGGCGAACTTGTTGACAACTTCGCTTGTACAAAAACATAAATAACATTACAGACTCGATTACAGACACTAGACTATGAACTACTAACATTTATGCACCAACAGACTCCCCCTTGGCAGTAGCTTCATATCTAGATCTTTAAGCTCTTGTCTTGTAATCCTGTATCTTCACGCATGCACTCATTCTCTAACACAAACTGACACGACTCTTTGATACTTCCTCGCTTCATCCTTCCAAGCAGGAATATAAAAGATTTTCTTCTCATTAAGCACCTTCAGATCAGCTTTCGATAAGTTAACAAGATGCATCGGATCATACACCCTCAGCACTTCTTGTTCGTCTTCGTCTTCCATCACGGCTTCAGCAGTCTGGCAATCAACGTACCACCATTTTAGATTCTTCAACACATCTTGAGGTATAGTCTTCATTGGAACCTCCTTGATGCATCGGATCGGTTTGTACTTCATCACCATCCATGGCTTACCATCTGCTATCATTCCCCTTTCTGTATCCTCCACGAGCTTTCCCTTCTGTGGCTTTAATAATTCAAACTTCTTCTCTTTTATGCTTTCTTTCCACACGATCTTCCCAATCACTCTTGCCATGTTGTCGTCACTTCTATTTATCAGGCCCAACCTGGCCAAATCCTTCACCTCACATTCCGGCAACGTATTGAGAGATCTCAGGGTTCTTTTGAAGTATTGAATACCATCATAACGCATCACCACAAACAACTTTATCTGTTCATCATATATCCAACAGATAATTCCCTTCTTCGACTCAGCATAGCCTTTGATGTTATAACTCTTCTTGAACATGGCTGGAACAGCAGGCTTCTTGGTCTTAATAAACCAATGAGCACAGCCTTTCTTCCACCTAGGCTGCTCCTTCCACTCAGTCTCATCCATCTCAGTACCCATGTCGGCTTTCTCAACATCTGGGATCTCGTGTTCAACGTCTTCTTCTACTATCTCCCCCTCTTCTATCCCATCTTCAATCACAATCTGTGCCCCAATCTTCTCAATCTCCTCACACGGCAGCACATCATCATCAAACACATCATCATCTAGCATATCATCATCTAACTCTCTCAACGCATCAATCACATCATCTTCATCATCAACCATCACCACCTCATCACCACCAACTGCACCTGCAGACTCCCCCTGAGCTGTGGAAGTCCCAAGAGCTTGAGTAGTTCTTGGCAACTCACCACCTGCACCTTTCGGTGCATTGGGATCATCGTCTCTGTCGTTTCTCTTCTTAGTCCTTACATATTACAAATTATTTCATAACTTATTTTTAAGTGTTTTCAAATATAAGAAAAATAATTGAATGATTATATAAAGTTTGTAGTTAATAAAGTCAAGTTATTTGAATTAAAAATTAATGAATAATTAATGTTAGTATTAATGAATAATTATTACGCTCATAAACATCAAATCTATTTAGAATTTTACAATTTCAGTTAGGTCAGCATATTAAAAAAAAATGTTAGAAAGGAATCAATGATTTTGTTTCATATTTGGATAATCAAATTAAATAATAACACCACATTTTTATAGGTTAACATAGAATCAGTTTTTATAATCTAAAGAAATATCAAGATGTTTACAATAGAATATACCTTTAGGTGGGAATGAGAGTTGGAAATTAGTAACCAAAGCTATCAATCGGCAGCAGTTGTCGCTATAAATGTAAAATCGATTTAGGGTTTATGTTTGATTAAAATAATATCAACACATCAAGTCGTTAACAGATAAACATGCATACCTTTGATTTGGAATAAAGCTTGCGAATCACAAATTAGTCCATTGAATGCCTATCGAACTGAAGGAAAAGAGCGATTCAGGATGTAGTGATGGACAAATTTTAGGTTAGGGTTTCTGGAAGTGATTGAAGTAAACGGTTTCAAGAAGAGAGAAAGATAATTGATTTGAATATTAGGGTTCGTGGAATGAAAATGAGGAATGGGTAAGAGTATGTATTACAAAAACAAATCGGGTTATAAAATAGGAAACGTGTCCATGTGTTTTCTAATTTATGAAGGAATTTGTAATTAAAATTAATGAGTTAATTATGTGAAAATTGTAAAAATGGAAATTGGTATAGTTGGCATCCTATGTGGATAGTCTAGAAAGATGACATGTTGACAAAATGGTTTTGCTTTAATAGATTAGTTAGAGCATTCTCAGCCCGTTCCTCATCCACATCTTTATAATTATACTATAAAACATTACATTTCTCTTTTCTGTTCAATTAAATAATATTATTTTATACTTATATCATTACAGTTTTCTTTCTCCCCTACTCACAATAATTCAACAAATATTAAAAAATAGATAGGGACAGACAAAGTTTCCCCAAATTTACAAAAAATTACTATCTTTTCTCTCTCCACCCTATAGTTTACATTCACAACCACTCAAAACCTCATCCTGTAATTTACAAACTCTCCTCACATAAATAAAGGGGATGGGTTTGGTATGCTTTTACATTAGAGCATTCCCATTCCATTCTCCAAATAATGTGAGGGGAGTCTTCATTTTTTAGAGATCGTTAAAAGTTGTTGGGAGAGTTGGAGAGAGAAAATGTTACTATTCATGGTTAAATTTGGAGAAATACACTGTTCATCTCTATAATTTTTTAATGTTTTTTAAAAGTGGTTGTGAGTAAAAGGAGAGATAAAAGGTAATGATAAAAGTATAGAAAAAATATTATTTAATTAAAAATGGAAGAGAAAGATGATGTTTTGAATGTAATTATAGAGATGGAGATCGAGAATGGAATGAGAATGCTCTTAGATGTAGTATTATATATAGTTGCTTAATATAAGGCTTAGAATGAAAGAAAGTATCATAGATAATTCAGTTTTATAGAAAACTAGGTTAGTGACCCGTGTAACACAAGGGTTAAAAATAGTAAAAAAAAATAGATAAAATGATTAAAGTATTACATGAATAATATATATATATATATATATATTTGAACGACAAACTTCTCATTAACCAAAAAGGAATACACGAACCCAGCCAAAGGCTGAAACAAACACAAACAAAACAAAGGGGAGCATCAACAAGAACCTACACCTAAACACCCAAAAAACCCAACACCAAATAACAAGGAGCAAAAAGACCTAGACCACCCATGAACCTCTCCACTCGAAGAAACAATACCTTCTTTGTAAACATTTTGACCAGACCGCTTTGATGTGTTGATATTTATTTTAATCAAACATAAACCCTAAATCGATTTTACATTTATAGCGACAACCGCTGCCGATTGATACCTTTGGTTACTAATTTCCAACTCTCATTCCCACCTACTTTTTTGTTTATGTAAACCGCCTTCCTTTTAAATGTATGTTTTATTTCTATTTACAATGCTACTAAAGTTATGCTTATGTAAATTCGCTTTATCTCCCCCCCCCCACTGAATAATATATGTTTTATAATCTCATTCAGTTGCTATAATAAAAAAATAGTTTTTAAATTTAATAAAACAAATTAATAATTATTATACAACCTAAACAGCAATAAAAAAACATAAGCATAACTTTAGTAGCATTGTAAATAGAAATAAAACATACATTTAAAAGGAAGGCGGTTTACATAAACAAAAAAGTAGGTGGGAATGAGAGTTGGAAATTAGTAACCAAAGCTATCAATCGGCAGCGGTTGTCGCTATAAATGTAAAATCGATTTAGGGTTTATGTTTGATTAAAATATATATCAACACATCAAGTCGTTAACAGATAAACATGCATACCTTTGATTTGGAATAAAGCTTGCGAATCACAAATTAGTCCTTTGAATGCCTATCGAACTGAAGGAAAAGAGCGATTCAGGATGTAGTGATGGACAAATTTTAGGTTAGGGTTTCTGGAAGTGATTGAAGTAAACGGTTTCAAGAAGAGAGAAAGATAATTGATTTGAATATTAGGGTTCGTGGAATGAAAATGAGGAATGGGTAAGAGTATGTATTACAAAAACAAATCGGGTTATAAAATAGGAAACGTGTCCATGTGTTTTCTAATTTATGAAGGAATTTGTAATTAAAATTAATGAGTTAATTATGTGAAAATTGTAAAAATGGAAATTGGTATAGTTGGCATTCTATGTGGATAGTCTAGAAAGATGACATGTTGACAAAATGAATTTGCTTTAATAGATTAGTTAGAGCATTCTCAGCCCGTTCCTCATCCTCATCTTTATAATTATACTATAAAACATTACATTTCTCTTTTCTGTTCAATTAAATAATATTATTTTATACCTATATCATTACAGTTTTCTTTCTCCCCTACTCACAGCAATTCAACAAATATTAAAAAATAGATAGGGACAGACAAAGTTTCCCCCAAATTTACAAAAAATTACTATCTTTTCTCTCTCCACCCTATAGTTTACATTCACAACCATTCAAAACCTCATCCTGTAATTTACAAACTCTCCTCACATAAATAAAGGGGATGGGTTGGGAATGCTTTTACATTAGAGCATTCCCATTCCATTCTCCAAATAATGTGAGGGGAGTCTTCATTTTTTAGAGATCGTTAAAAGTTGTTGGGAGAGTAGGAGAGAGAAATGTTACTATTCATGGTTAAATTTGGAGAAATACACTGTTCATCTCTATAACTTTTTAATGTTTTTTAAAGTGGTTGTGAGTAAAATGGGAGATAAAAGGTAATGATAAAAGTATAGAAAAATATTATTTAATTAAAAATGGAAGAGAAAGATGATGTTTTGAATGTAATTATAGAGATGGAGATCGAGAATGGAATGAGAATGCTCTTAGATGTAGTATTATATATAGTTGCTTAATATAAGGCTTAGAATGAAATAAAGTACCATAGATAATTCAGTTTTATAGAAAACTAGGTTAGTGACCCGTGTAACACAAGGGTTAAAAATAGTAAAAAAAAAAATAGATAAATGATTAAAGTATTACATGAATAATATATATATATATATATATATATATATTTGAACGACAAACTTCTCATTAACCAAAATAGAATACACGAACCCAGCAAAAGGCTGAAACAAACACAAACAAAACAAAGGGGAGCATCAACAAGAACCTACACCTAAACACCCAAAAAACCCAACACCAAGTAACAAGGAGCAAAAAGACCTAGACCACCCATGAACCTCTCCACTCGAAGAAACAAGACCTTCTTTGTAAACATTTTGACCAGACCGCTTTGATGTGTTGATATTTATTTTAATCAAACATAAACCCTAAATCGATTTTACATTTATAGCGACAACCGCTGCCGATTGATAGCTTTGGTTACTAATTTCCAACTCTCATTCCCACCTACTTTTTTGTTTATGTAAACCGCCTTCCTTTTAAATGTATGTTTTATTTCTATTTACAATGCTACTAAAGTTATGCTTATGTAAAATCGCTTTATTCTCCCCCCCCACCCCCACTGAATTATATATGTTTATAATCTCATTCAGTTGCTATAATAAAAAAAATAGTTTTAAATTTAATAAAACAAATTAATAATTATTATACAACCCAAAACAGCAATAAAAAAAACATAAGCATAACTTTAGTAGCATTGTAAATAGAAATAAAACATACCTTAAAAGGAAGGCGGTTTACATAAACAAAAAAGTAGGTGGGAATGAGAGTTGGAAATTAGTAACCCAAAGCTATCAATCGGGCAGCGGTTGTCGCTATAAATGTAAAATCGATTTAGGGTTTATGTTTGATTAAAATAAATATCAACACATCAAGTCGTTAACAAGATAAACATGCATACCTTTGATTTGGAATAAAGCTTGCGAATCACAAATTAGTCCTTTGAATGCCTATCGAACTGAAGGAAAAGAGTGATTCAGGATTTAGTGATGGACAAATTTTAGGTTAGGGTTTCTGGAAGTGATTGAAGTAAACGGTTTCAAGAAGAGACAAAGATAATTGATTTGAATATTAGGGTTCGTGGAATGAAAATGAGGAATGGGTAAGAGTAATGTATTACAAAAACAAATCGGGTTATAAAATAGGAAACGTGTCCATGTGTTTTCTAATTTATGAAGGAATTTGTAATTAAAATTAATGAGTTAATTATGTGAAAATTGTAAAAATGGAAATTGGTATAGTTGGCATCCTATGTGGATAGTCTAGAAAGATGACATGTTGACAAAATGGTTTTGCTTTAATAGATTAGTTAGAGCATTCTCAGCCCGTTCCTCATCCTCATCTTTATAATTATACCATAAAACATTACATTTCTCTTTTCTGTTCAATTAAATAATATTATTTTATACCTATATCATTACAGTTTTCTTTCTCCCCTACTCACAACAATTCAACAAATATTAAAAAATAGATAGGGACAGACAAAGTTTCCCCAAATTTACAAAAAATTACTATCTTTTCTCTCTCCACCCTATAGTTTACATTCACAACCACTCAAAACCTCATCCTGTAATTTACAAACTCTCCTCACATAAATAAAGGGGATGGGTTGGGAATGCTTTTACATTAGAGCATTCCCATTCCATTCTCCAAATAATGTGAGGGGAGTCTTCATTTTTTAGAGATCGTTAAAAGTTGTTGGGAGAGTTGGAGAGAGAAATGTTACTATTCATGGTTAAATTTGGAGAAATACACTGGTTTATCTCTATAATTTTTTAATGTTTTTTAAAGTGGTTGTGAGTAAAAGGAGAGATAAAAGGTAATGATAAAGTATAGAAAAATATTATTTAATTAAAAATGGAAGAGAAAGATGATGTTTTGAATGTAATTATAGAGATGGAGATCGAGAATGGAATGAGAATGCTCTTAGATGTAGTATTATATATAGTTGCTTAATATAAGGCTTAGAATGAAAGAAAGTATCATAGATAATTCAGTTTTATAGAAAACTAGTTTAGTGACCCGTGTAACACAAGGGTTAAAAATAGTAAAAAAAAAATAGATAAAATGATTAAAGTATTACATGAATAATATATATATATATATATATATATATATATATATATATATTTGAACGACAAACTTCTCATTAACCAAAAAGGAATACACGAACCCAGCCAAAGGCTGAAACAAACACAAACAAAACAAAGGGGAGCATCAAGAAGAACCTACACCTAAACACCCAAAAAAAACCCAACACCAAGTAACAAGGAGCAAAAAGACCTAGACCACCCATGAACCTCTCTACTCGAAGAAACAAGACCTTCTTTGTAAACATTTTGACCAGACCGCTTTATCTCCCCCCCCCCCCCCCCACTGAATAATATATGTTTATAATCTCATTCAGTTGCTATAATAAAAAAATAGTTTTAAATTTAATAAAACAAATTAATAATTATTATACAACCTAAACAGCAATAAAAAAAACATAAGCATAACTTTAGTAGCATTGTAAATAGAAAA